>NC_090270.1:249566407-249870990 GCF_040414725.1 Anabrus simplex | reverse complement strand
TTTGCTCGTTTATAGATTCAACAAATACAAAGAAAGGTCCATGATGAAAGCGATTATAATATTCCGGGGTAGAAGCCACTTGGGACGCCTCGGATTGATTGTTAGATTGTTCGGAATTAGAACGGTCTACCACTTCCGTATTATGCCTCTGTACATCAGACTCAGTTGACTGAGAACCTTGCTGTCGTGTCGTATTACTAGATGAATTAGTGATGGGTTCCTCTTCCATAGGTACGACAATTTCACGCTCCACTCGTAAGGAATTCCCGGTTACCGCCGACATTCCTCCACTGTCGGTCTCCATTGCTTGTCACTCCCGCACCACACTTGAACGAAAACACAAGTGATTACCACTACCGCGCACCACTGACTCGCACAAGCAGAGTAGTGTACCGTACCACTATCACTGCGTGACTGTCGGTATAAATAGTAGCTTTTGGCAAGGAATGTTGTTGTATGTAAATTAATGCTTGTTGAATGGCAAATAGCTCTGCAAAAAAGATGGAGAAAGTAGTCGGAAGATGAAAACGTTCAATTGTGTTGGAGCCTCTAATAACAAAAGCAGCACCAACTCCTTGGGGGTGTTTTGCCCCATCTGTGTTTAAAGTCTACACCGATAACAGAGGGGGATATGCACATTCTTTTTGACATGGGGTAGGAGCGATCAGCGATAGCTGACGATCCTGTTAATAAAGATGTATGAGAGAAAATTATTGTGGGTGTGTAGTGTAAGTTTGCAAATGGAGTAGAATACATGGTTATGGAAGGAGTTCTAAGGATCGAAGTGCAAGATCTGTTGATAATGATATATGCAGTATATATAGCTGGCACGCGTCCCAATCTAGGCGGACATTGTTGATAGTAGTCATGTAAGAGCTGTAGCTTTGGAATTAACGGGGAAGATGAAAAAGCAAACCTTTTAATCAGATATTTTTGTGAGAGTAGTAAACGCCTTATCACAAGTGGGACTTCACTCGTTTCCACTAATAATGCATTGGTTGGGGTAGTCTTAAGTGCTCCAATACAAAGGCGTAAAGCTTTAAATTGAAGGGTATTGAGTGGAATAAGCGAGGTAACTGAAGCGATGTCTATTATGTGAGCTGAATAATCAAGAATGGAGCGTATAGATGCTTTGTATAAGGAAAGAGCAGTATTGGGGTTGGCGCCCCAGTTACGACGAACTGCAGTTTTAAGAATTTTGATAAATCCATCAACTTTTTGACGTATCATTGTAATATGTCGTTGCCAGGTGAGTTTGTGATCAAAGATTATACCAAGGTATTTTTGATGAGTAGTGAGAGGGATACTATATCCCTCAAAAGTAAAGGGAGAGTGATCATATGAACGCTTGTGAGTAAATATCATTGCCGCACATTTTTCGATGGATAGTTGAAGGCCATTATCTTGAAACCAGATATGCACGTGACTTATGACCTGGCTCATCAGCTGTCGGGCAACATCAATGTTGTCTTGTGATGTGTAAAGAACTATATCATCTGCATAAATAAGTACTCGGGCATATTGTGAAATGAGATGTTCCAATTCACTGATATAAAGGGCAAATAAAATTCCGCTTAATATATCACCCTGAGGCAAACCATTACAAGCAGAGCGGCTGGGTACGTGATGATACGATGATTTAATATTTAATGAGCGATATGTATATAATTTTTGCAGGATAACAATAAAGGCGGGAGGTATGCCTTTCGCCGCTAATTTTTCCCAAAGACAGTGGAGTAAAACCGAGTCATATGCACCTTTGATAGCTAAAAATATAGAAAGAGTACTTTGCTTTCGATGTTTGGCTAGGAGCAGGTCAATAGTAAAAATATTAATAGGATCTTGGGTGCCTTTACCTTTAAGGAAAGCATATTGTTATTTAGGTATTAACTGATAATACTCAATAGTCCATAATAGTCTTTGTAATAATACTTTTAAGAATGTCTTACGAATACAAGATCCAAGTACAATACCACGATAACTGTTTGGATCTGTTGGGGATTTGTGTAGTTTGAGGATCGGTATCAGAAGAAATTCAGTCCAATGTGGTGGAATATGCATATTCAATGAAAATGAAATGGCGTATGGCTTTTAGTGCCGGGAGTGTCCGAGGACATGTTCGGCTCGCCAGGTGCAGGTCTTTTGATTTGACACCCATAGGTGACCTGCGCGTCGTAATGAGGATGAAATGATGATGAAGACGACACATACACCCAACCCCAGTGCCAGTGAAATTAACCAATGATGGTTAAAATTCCCGACCCTGCCGGGAATCGAACCCGGGACCTCTGTGACCAAAGGCCAGCACGCTAACCATTTAGCCATGGAGCCAGACTGCATATTCAATAAAATATCATTATAAAAATTTAGAAGTGCATTTTGTGCTCGCAAGGGTAAGAGCCGGAGCATAGTGTATGAAATATAGTCCGGGCCTGGGGTGGATTTAGAGGCGGAATGGAGGACAGCTGATATTTCACTTAATTGAATGGGTTGAATTAGAGTGGAGTACTGTGAGTGAACATTATAAGAGGGAAGTTCAAAATAAGGTATCACATAGTCTGGGGTCAGAGAATGCAGAAACTTATTGATGATATCACGTGGGATGATTCGATGTACTTGATGTTGAGAGGCACGCGACAACATACAAATAGCGTTCCATAAATGCAGAGCTGACATATGAGAATTGAGAGAGGAGATGAACGACTTCCACGCAGCACGTTTTTTCTGATTAAAGATAAGTTTAGTTTTGGCAATATGATTCTTTAAACGTAAATAATTATCTCGCGTTAGAGTACGACGATATGTGCGGAATAAAGCCTTGCGGGTTAATATTAATTGGTGATATTCCTTATCCCACCAATGGATATATTGGAACGGGCGAGGAGTAGAAGAGGCGAATGGTTTGGGAGGATGATAGATATCAAGATACTGATGAAGCAGTGACACAAGGGAAGAGCACGTGTTGATGCGCTCAGAGCTATGACGAAGATGATATTGCATATAAGATATATATGTTTGGTCATCAAATGATCGTATAGAACGTACATTGCTGTATGACATTGAAGTGGGCTGGTCTTGTATGGTTCTACCAACCCCATACGTAATCCATATAGGATAATGGTCGTTAGTGTAGGTATCTGAGAGTCGTGACCACATAATAATAGGGGTCAAGATTGATCGACAGAATGTTAAATCAACTGCACTAGGTGGAGATCCAGGTACAGTGAAGCGAGTGGGGGATCCATCATTAAGAAGAGTTAGGTCATGCTGCTGAGACGCTGTGAGGAGATATGAGCCTCGTGGGGTATCATTAATGCCACCCCATGCTGTATGGTGGAGATTGAAGTCCACGAAGATAATAATATGTGACAAATGATGAAATTGTTGGAAAAAGCGAGACCAACTCGAACTCGAACTCGAAATATAAATATCAGGGGGGCAATAAAGGTTAATAAGGTGTAGTTGCCGATAAGAAATGGCGACAAGAAAAGTATGTGCAATGTAATACTGTATAGGTAATGATTGATATGAGATCGTAAAATGAATAAGAAATGCCGCCCCTCCATACCCCGGGCCATCATGCCGCACAAGATCATATCCTGGAAGTAGAAAATTTGTTTGTTCGGAAAACCATGTTTCCTGTAAAGCAATAACATGTGCATGAGTTTCATTAATTATTAACTGAATATCACTCTTCTTATGAAGGACACTCCTAGCATTCCATTGGACGATATTGATCATATAAAGAAAAAATATCACTTAGCCGGTCACGTAATTGGTAAATAACATGCTGTAAAGAAGGGTGACCGCCTGCAGTAGTAGGGTAAGAATTTTATGTATGTCCTGTTGTAAGTCGTCTTTTTGGCGATAAACGGGACGTTGTGGCTGGTCAGAAGATGGAAGGGGGGAAATTACATTTGCTAAAGGAGCTGGGAATTGCAGCTGTGAAAGGGGTGGGGGAGGAGCATTAATGTTCATAGGAACAGTAAGTGAATTAGGGGTATCCCGAAGGATAGCCATGTGTGCAGCTCGATCATACCCCTGAGCGGGTTGCGGTCTGGGTGATTGAGTAATAATCTGAGTAAACTTTCGTTTTCTCGTATTTGAAATAGGAGGAGGGGAGTGTTCAGCAGCAACAGGGGGAAATTGTTGGGGGCAATAGCTAGGTGGTGAATTCTTGGACTTGGCCTCAAGAAAAGATACATGCTCGGTGCTCATTATTTTCTTAATAAGCTGTTGTTGTTTGTGCTCGGGGCATGACTCATGTACTGTGGGATGGTCCCCATTACAATGAACACATTTGGTATACTGCTCCGTACACTTATCCGTAGCATGCGACAAGGTACATTTGCCGCATCGGAACGTTTGCGAACGACACTGTCATACTGTATGGCCGTATCGCTGGCATTTTTTTACAAATTATGGGATTAAATATACATGGTTCCACCTCCAGAAAAACACTATATAGAGAGACATATCATGGCAACTGCTGGGATCGAAAAACTACTTTTACTGATCCAGTAGGAAGGTATTCGATAGCCTCATTAACAACCGCTTTTCGTTTTAATCTCTGGACAGATTTAACAATGTAGTCAGATTTGAGATGTTGGAGTATAGATTCCTCAGTCGAATTTTTATCAACCCCTCTTATGATACCAACACGGAATATGCTTGTGCTTGGAATATATGCACGTGCACAAATAGATTCTAATAACGGGTGACTCAAAAATTTATTTGCTTGGGTAGCATGCTCAAATTGCACCTGAAGACGATTTCTGCCCTTACGTATAATGGATTTTACTGGTAAATTTCGATCATAAAATAAACGACCTAAGGTCATAGGATGCAGCTCTCCAACATATTTGTCCATTACAGATTCTACTAGAACAATGTAAGGACCAGAATGTTCTCGAGTGTATTCGTCCGAACTAATCAAAGATGTCGACTTTTGAGTATTCTGAGTGGTTTGTTTACTATGTATTGGATCTTGAGAACTTTGATTATTAGATTGACTATTTATAGAAACATTGTCCATTTCCACCTCAATCTCCTTTTCAACTGGTATCTTGGAGATATCCAGAAGGGACCTCCCATCACTGGTGGCAGCCATCACACGCTAACTTCACAAGACACAAAGCACGAACAAACTCCTCGCGACCATCAAGTAAATACCGTGCACACTGTACAACCGAACTGATTCGAAACACAGCGTAGACTGGCAAATCAGAATCAACAAACAGACGGGTTTCATAAAAATGACTACATAAATTTCCCCCAAGAGGAAAAGAGTAATCCCAGGAAAGGAGTAACTAGTGAAAAAGAATAATTATGTGCAATCAAGTACAAAGTATGTGCATAACATGGGAATATTACACCTTCTCGTTTAAAGGATCAATAGCTCAATGAGCTTTTATATTTTAAGACAAATATTTCAAGAAATTTTCCCTCAACCAATAATGTTTACGCAATTATGGTTAACTTACACATAGCATTTTCATACAGATCACAATTAATCTAGGGCATACAAAAATAAATTAAATTCCAGATAAGAGAGGAAAAGATGTCCGACTCATTGGCTGAATGGTCAGCGTACTGGCCTTCGGTTCAGAGGGTCCCGGGTTCGATTCCCGGCCGGGTCGGGGATTTTAATCGCTTCTGATTAATTCTTCTGGCTCGGGGACTGGGTGTATATGTCCGTCCCAACACTCTCCTCATCATATTCAGACAACACACTACACTACCAACCACCACAGAAACACGCAATAGTGCTTACATCCCTCCATAGAGGGTTGGCGTCAGGAAGGGCATCCGGCCGTAAAACAGGGCCAAATCCACAGGTGTGGGAAAAAGCGGCAGGAAAAGAAGATAAGAGAGGAAAAGATGCTGAAGGAAGATATGCATCATCATGACATCACATACAAAAGACACAACCAACATCTTCGCGTTTGTCCCACAGTGAAGCAGGTTCCACTGTTTTGCAAAACACTTTGTTCTATTAAGGCATCATTTGGAACAAAATGAACTAGGTGAATGTCTTCTTTAAGGTAATCAAGCCAGCGTTTCTTGGGGCGACCACATGGCCTATTTCCAGATGGTGTGATGCGAATAGATGAACCTTCTCTACGCATTACGTGGCCTTACCACCAAAGTCGGATCCCGCGCATCTTGTCTGCAATCAGAGAAACTCCGACAATTTTCTGGATTTCTAGGTTGGTGACATGATCTAGTCGGGTCATTCCAAGTGACCAGTGAAGCATGCGCATCTCCATGGCATGAAGTGCTTGCTTGTGCTTGACAGTTGCTGGCCAGCATTTAGAGTCATACAGAGCGACTGGGCAAACAACAGTCCTGTAAACCTTGGACTTCAAGTGGATTGGTATCCAAAGATCACAGAGAACACCAGTAGTTTGCCGCCACTTCATCCAGGCCGCATTTACAAAAGACGTATCTTACAATATTGACTGAAATATTTTGGGAAGTAAAAAGATCAAATTCCCAATTACGATAAGTCTCCAGATAAACTTCCATACAGGATATGCATCCTTTCACATTGGTGTTCATAAAAATTTAGAATACAAAGGTGTCTATTACAAGTAAAAAAGAATGAAAGGCAGGAACCTTATCAGATTGGTGAATAAAATTACAGTTTGCCATTCTTAAGTCTTAACATTTTACAATTTGCTTTACGTCACACTGACACAGATAGGTCTATAACCAACATAAATGGTCCGTTATTGGACATTGTAAATTTTCCAGCTAACTCTTTCCTGGTTGCCAGCGTTTTGCTCCCGTGTGCTAAGTTGGGCTCATCAGTTGGTACCTAGCACATCCACCAAGATGCATGGCTAGTGCATACTGTGTAGGCTACTTGGAGCCACCGGCAGGGCCAATGCACTACGACAGACTTTGTCTCGTTACCATAAATTGATGCCTGCTTGGCCATCAGATGATATAGATGTTGATCCCCATAGGGAACCTGAAATATTTGTCCCGAATGAGTAAATTTATAATACCAATATAAATGGTCTGTTATTGGACATTACAAATTTTCCAGCTAACTCATTCCTGGCTGCCAGCGTTTCACCCCCGTATGCTAAGTTGGGCTCATCAGTCTCTCATAGTGCATTGGTACTGCCGGTAGCTCCAAGTAGCCTACGCAGTGACCTCCACAGTATGCACTAGCCATGCATCTTGGTGGGTGTGCTAGGTACCAACTGATGAGCCCAACTTAGCACACAGAGGTGAAACGCTGGCAACCAAGAATGACTTAGCTGGAAAATTTATATGTTCAATAACGGACCATTTATATTGGTATTATAAATTTACTCATTCGGGACAAATATTTCAGGTCCCCTATGGGAATCAACATCTATATCAACAGATAGGTCTCAACGGTGACGATGAGACAGGAGAGGGCTAGGAGTGGGAACAAAGCAGCCGTGGCCATAATTGAGGTAGAGCCCCAGCATTTGCCTGGTGTAAAAATGGAAATCCATGAAAAACCATCTTCAGGGCTGCCGACAGTGTGGTTCGAACCCACTAACTCCCGAATACTGGCTGCACTTAAGCGACTGCAGCTGTCGAGCTTGGTTCAAGTATTAACAGGAAGCACATTTTTCTTAACACTCGCTACAGAAGAACGTTGGTCTGTCATTTCACTTAGGATTTGTGCTGGACAAAGAGGAGGCGGGAGAGGTTTTTCTCTGGGTACCCCGCTTTTCCCTGTCATCTTTCATTCCAGCAACACTCTCCAATATCATTTCATTTCACCTGTCAAGTCATTAATCATTGCCCCAGAGGAGCGAGACAGGCTTCAGCAGCCAGCACAATTCCTCTCTTTGCCGCTATATGGGGGCTTGCTTCATTCCTCACCCTGTCAAATGACTGGAAACAGGCTGTGGATATTTATGTTTAGAAACATTGGCAGATGCAGAGTAGGTTTCAGCCTCATCCTGGGGTCGACAGGTCTGCATTCCGTCCGACCAACCACGCAGAGGAGGGATGGCCACAGCTCTACGCCTCTGTATTCGGGAGACGAGCTGGTCTCCACCGATGACTGTTCTGAGAATGGTGTTCCATTATCCTGCACTAAGGCGAATGCTAGGACAGTTCCCAATATAGGCCAAGGCCGCCAACCCTCTCACCTTTTCTAATACAAATCTCCTAGCCTGAGAGACAGCGTAACCGGCTATGGTAGCAGTAGTTGTTTAAGAAGGTCGGCGGCTGCAGAGTAGGCTTTGGCCTACAATTGGCCATGGCTGGTCTGTGCTCCGACAGCTCTGCACTCCGATCAGAGGAGCGGTGGCCACAGCTCTATGCCTCTGTATTCGGGAGACAGGGAGGGGCTGGTCCCCATTGTCGGCTGTACTGAGAATTGTTTTCCGTGGTTTTCCATTCTCCTGCACGAAGGCAAATGCCAGGATAGTTCCCAGTACAGGCCAAGGCCACCAACACCCTCAACTACTCCCAACATCTCCTTCACCTTTACAAATCTCCTGGCCCGAGAGACGGCATCAACGTCTAAGAGGCCCGCCTCCTCCTTCAGGGGAGAAATGGCAATATTTAGTAGTAGTACTAGTTGTTGTTGTTTTTTAAGTAATTGGCTTGGAGTGCATACTGATTACATGAAATAAATTTCATATTAAAGTCTGTCTTGACAAAGAATTCTTAATAATTAAAATTTGAGGGTAGTCCCCACCTTTTCAATACCAATCAATGTATTTACTAAAAGAAACACAATTGAATACAAATAACACTATTTACATGTTTTGTCCCACTTCTGGGGCATCTTCAGCCTTTATAAAGAAGTTATAAGTTTCCAAAACATACTCAAGTACAATTAAAATAGTGAGTCATAAACATATGATAAGCTCTGTTATTAAGGAATGCTACTGTCTACGAGATCTTCCAATGTTGCTGGTGGTCTGATATATGTGTTTCTAAAGGGTCCTTGAACAGACTTTCTTGAAGTGAAATAACAAATGCCACACTAAAACTGGAGAAAGTGACATTATGACAACACTTAAAAAATGTCTTTAAAACATGATTTCCTCAAAGCTTGATAAAAAAAACATTGCCCAAGATGGGACAATTTATTAATGTAGTTGTATATCTATTTTCACGTTGCCAGGCTGCTCTCATTGATGAATATGTAAAAATCACAGATATATTAAAGTAAAGAGTATATGAACTTAAGATTTAAAATTATAAATACAATGGTTAAAAAGAGGAAGTCTAGAAAGAAAAGGAAAAAAATGCTTAACAATTCTAAAAATTAGAGAGAGAAAATAAATAAGGCTTTTCGTTCTAGATTCTCTCTTCTTAATAGTCATCTCTACAGTTTAAAATCTTTGAATACGTGTTTTTAATATTTCCGTGATCTTTACATATTCATCAATGGCAACAAGAAAACGGATACAAAACTATATACATTGTCCCGTATTAGGCAAAACACTTTTTTAATAAACAAGCTTCATTAAATAATGTTTTAAAAGCTATTTTAAGTGTTATCAATTCACTTTCTGCAGTTTTAATTTGGCATTTGCTATTTCACTTCAAGACAACGACCATTAAGAAATACATGCATCAGATCCCAACAACACTGGAAGATTAATAACGTTCCTTAATAAAAGTGCTTATCAATTATTTTTAACTCACTCATAAAACATAACTTCTTTATAAAGGTTGAAGATGTCCCAGAACTGGGACAAAATATATACCTAGTGTAATATGTATTCAATTGTATTTCTTCTAATAAATACATTAATCAGTATTAAAAAGGTTGACTCCTTTCAATTTTTAATTATTAATCTTCTTTGGACGTATGTCGATATATAATCGACAAACGTAATGCGTGTCCACAGTCGGTTGTCGATAGGATCTTGAGATGTAAAAATCACAGATATATTAAAGTGTTAAGATTTTAAATTATAAAGACAACGGTTAAAAAGAGGAAGTCTAGAAAGAAAAGAGAAAAAAATGCACAAGCACCTATTTCTCGTGAGAATGTCACGAGATCTCGAGAGTGTTGCCCCCACAATGTGTGGCAAGCAGCTTGTCGTAAGCCTACTGGTAGACGGAGCCGAATATGAGAATATCCAACTACAGGCCTTCTCCATTCTGAGGTCTATTACTGAAACAGTATAACATATATAAAGGATACGCATTCTGGCACTGTATGCAGCAATGAATACACGAATGAGTGGGCTAAGTACAGAAACTGACAGCTACTGTAGGTGTACATCATCACTAAAATAATTTATCAAACTCCACATTAACTATCCATATAACCAGTGCTTGTGTCTACTAGCATTATGGTGATGAAGGAAATAAATCCCTACAATTTTACAGAGTATTTGAAGAGATCATATTGGGAGGATGCTAGTGATGTGCACAATTCTATGGTGGCAAATGCTATGCGGTGAAAGAGCTTTGTTGCAATTTGCCATTTCATTAACTGAGCTGTCAACACGAACCCAAATTTCGACTACAAAATATGGAAGTTGAAACCTCTGATTGACCAACGTGATAGTTTTATGGAAAAATTTTGAGCTGAGGAGCACTTGTCATATGATGACTGTATGATGCCATATCAGAAGAAAACACTTCAGTTTTCTTACTCAAATAGAGTCACCTAACGTAAGTCTTAGGTATGGCAAGTGCATGTCACGGTTAATACATTTCAATGGGAAAACGTGTAATTACGTGGGTCAAATAGAACCCAGGACCTCAGAATTAAGCAGCTGGGGAATGTGATGGTGTGAAGGTTCTTAAGATGTTATTTACGGAGTTAGTGGCACTAATAATTCGTGAAACATATATATAAGCTGAGCAAAGAATCCGATGTAGAGCCACTTCATTCCAGAATGTGGGATTGGAATCCAGTCACGAAAGACATGATATACGTTGTAATTGCTCTTTTTATGCTTGTGGGTATAATACAAAGGCTTACGCTCTTAAGCTATTTTTTTCTAAAAACACTATTTTGCCTATGCCTATATTTGGATCCGTTATCTCAATGGACAGATTTGAATCAGTAATTTCAACAATGAGGTTGTTAATACATATCAGGGACCTTCCAAACATTTTAAAATTTATTCAATTATGACCTACCTGAAAAACAGGTTCCAGACTTTGTACTTGTCAGAAGATAACATCGCAGTTGATGAGTCGCTAATCCTATGGTGGAATAGGTTGCCTTTTAGGCAATATATGCCTCTAAAATCCACAAAATTTGGCATAAAATATAATATACGCAGGGAAAGACTGTATTTGAAACAACACACACATAAACAGACACAATAAAAACTTACGTTACTGTCTCATCGCTTGTGGAATCTCTTCTGAACCATGGATACACCTTGTAGATGGATAATTTTTTAGATTCACCTTCTTTGGCTTGTAAGTTAAAATCATTGAAAACTGACTGTGTAGGAACATTGCGCCTCAACAGAAAGGATGTCCCGAAAAATGTGATCAACACAATATTAAAGAAGAGGGAACTTATAGCTTAGCATTCCGACCAGGGCATGATAAAGATGTCACAATGATGTCTACATTCCACGGGTAAACCATCACAAAGAAAAATAGCGTGGTCAGGAAAAAGAAAAGACTGTTTCTGTTGCTGACTAATGATCACATGGATGGGGTTGTTCTGAAAGATCAGCTATTTCATGGCTATCTTTTAGAGAGGAAAAAGATGATCAAGTGGTACATCAAGTTATTCAGGAAGTTAATGAATGTGGCAATTCTACACACTGCCAGAAAAATTCACCAGAATCAAGAACTGAACATTTGAAATTTAGAGTAGGTCGTCGAGGCACTATTTGTGGATCATTCAGGTTCATTTGAAAAGGGGAAAAAAAAAAAAATGTCTGGACATCATTCATCGGACAAAACTATGTCCAGTCTCACTGAAAGGCCTTTCCCTGAGAGAATTCCACCAACTAAGGGAAAGAGTAGGCTAACCGAACGATGTGTCGTGTGCTATAAGCAGAAAATTTGGAAAGCGACAGTGTTTTGGTGTCCAGACTGTGAAGCATGTCTTTTTTTCTTTTTCTGCTAGTGGCTATACGTCGCACCAACACAGACAGGTCTTATGGCGACGATGAGATAGGAAAGGGCTAGGAGTGGGAAGGAAGCGGCCGTGGCCTTAACTGAGGTACAGCCCCAACATTTGCCTGGTGTGAAAATGGGAAATCACAGAAAACCATCTTCAGGGCTGTCGACAGTGGGATTTGAACTGACTATCTCCCGGATGCAAGCTCACAGCTGTGCGCCTCTAACTGCACGGTCAACTCGCTCAGTTAAGGAGGAGGTCTCTGCGTTGAGGGATGTTTCAAGACGTTCCACACCAAACTCATCTATTAAGGCAAGGTAGCATCATATTTTCTAAAACAATGGAGTTTTCTAATCATGTATGTAGAAGTATCATTGAAATCTGTAAAATATTACCAAAGTTATGTTGCTTTTAACAAAGCCTTGCAGGAATCTGAGAAAATTTTAACACCGCACTCAGAACTTCTCCCGCAGCGCAGAGACGACCGGACATTTAATTCATTCTGCTGAGGGGTTAAGAGAGAAAAATACTTAGCTAAAGTGCAAACAGTTGACATAGAAATACTGATGATCTACAATCTTTTCTTTCAACTACTTCAAATAAAGGTGATAGTAAAAAATATTTAATCCTAAGCTATTACATTAACTGCAATTTCTTCGTTCACTGGATGCAAGAAAACTGCTGAAACTAAATGAACTGAACACAAGCAAACTAATGTGCAACAATGGCCATTCTTTAAAGTGAATTTAATTTGAACATTTTGAACCTAGTACTACCAACACAAAAAATATCAAACTTTCATTGCACGATTAGATACTCAGGATCCATGTCACAACAAAGGATAATTTTAATTTTAAAATTAAAAATAATTTCATCTCTTTGTCATAAGAATACAGAAGTATAACTTCACAAATTATTTTATTTAAAAATTACATATTTTTACATTAGCATGTGTTCTATTTCAGTCACAGCTTAAAGAAGCATACAAAGCCAAGAGGTTACCAGCCCTCATACACTCAACATGATTTGTTTTTATTCTTCCGTCCCAACACTCCCTCCCCTGATACTGGGGGTAACTAGGACGTGTCAGAATTGGTGGCATAACATTTCTCGAGCGAACAGCCAGCTGGATCGAGACTTGTTGCTGCTCTCGACAGCGTGCGGAAGACATCACCGATAACTGTCGATAAAGAGCACAGCCATTCAATGCGAAGAAGGCCTCTGCTTGAGTCATGTCATTTCTTTTGACAAGGAAGAAACAATAAGAAGCTAACAGCTGTATTTCAAATTTTTTCCATCATGCCTTTCATAGCTGGAACAAAAAGGCTACAAGTCAACTTTGGGGCCTAGGTTAAGGGGGATGGCCTGTAGCTCAGTCCTCATGCACAGAAATTCTCCACACACGCACATTATGGTGATGCACGCAACATTCAGCAACCACCACGAAAAGGCGCTCGGAAAGTGGGCGTTGTAGTACCAGCAGGCTAGAAGGTGGAAGAAGTGGGCAGTACAGGTGAAATCGAGACACTGCTTTGTCCTCTGAACGATAAACCACAGCCCAAGAGCACTGCAACATCAAAACATTAATTAAATTTACAATGTTCAAGAAAACAGGTTTAGAGAGCGAGATTCAAGTAGGACAGCATTTCAGGTAAATTTACTGATTAGGCTGAATAATAATAACAACAACAATACCACCACCTCCTTAGCGACTATACTGCAGATCTACCAAATTAATGCCATTCAGGCTAGTCAGATGGCTCAAATCCATTTCTAGCAAGACATAGGGTTTAAAATGCAGTATATATCCTGTGGTAAAAGCTAAATATTTTTTTACATTCATTTATCTCTGTCTCATACTTAGCTTTGACAATGTGAAAGTGAGTGACGTAAGTGTTGTCTTAATTCGGTCAGAAGGCCAGCGCCTTAACCGTCTGAGCCACTTTGCCGGGCTGAGTGGCTCAGACGGTTAAGGCGCTGGCCTTCTGACCCCAACTTGGCAGGTTCGATCCTGGCTCAGTCTGGTGGTATTTGGAGGTGCTCAAATACGTCAGCCTCGTGTCGGTAGATTTACTGGCACGTAAAAGAACTCCTGCAGGACTAAATTCCGGCACCTCGGCGTCTCCAAAAACCGTAAGAGTAGTTAGTGGGACGTAAAACAAATAACATTATTATTGTCTTAATTCACTTCTCATATTTCAACTAAGAAATCTTTATATATAACACATCTCATTCTTCAATATACATTTTGATGATAACCACAGGAAGTAATTCTGTATCAATGTCGATATATGCTATATATAGTAAATATATTAAGTTTCAGACTGAGAAACTGAAAAATGTGACAGCATGTATTAGTCCTTCACTTTCCTATTTTAAAACTTTCAATTGCTTTTAACCCTTCCCTGGCCAAATTATTTAAGAAACAAATTTTCGGGAATTAACATGTTGGGTGCCACGTGACGCCACATGGTGTCACGCTGGTCTTCAAATTTGAGATGGCTGCACACAGGTCTTGAAATCAGAGTTGGCGTAATGCCATATGGCGGCATAGCAGAGTTTCGGGCGATGTGCTGTAGAAAATCAGCTGTGACATCTATGCGCGTAAAATTGGTACTATGTGAAGTGTGAACTACAGGGTCTATTCCAGCTATGTATTGCTACTATGTGCCACCATATGGCACCACAGTATTCTTCCAAAATCACTGATTGGCCAGTGATCATTCTCACTAGTGAAAGTGCCCCAGGCATTGTTTTTTCTTCATTTACATGCGAATTATCATTCGGTTTGTATAGTTGTGCAAAAATATAAAGAAACGGAAGATATTGGTTATTTCCTTGGTAGAAATGGTAAGTGACTTACCAAGAAGAGAATTAGTGAATTAGATATTTGTGAATTACATATGGATTCTGATGGAGAGAAAGATGTAAGTGCTGATGACAGTGAATATAACACAGTTGACAATGCTAGTGACGATGAGTGCACTGACAGCCTGATGGATGTATAGAGTGATGTGGAAGACAGTGGCGATACTGATAGTGAAATTATAAACGTGAGGAACTTCATCTTATTTGCCCGTATTGAACTGAGATCACAATTAAAATAAAAATCTTTAAGGTTCCACCTTGTTCAATACAAATACACTGTTGTTAGATGACTTTTACAACATATATTTTATTGCAGTACCAGTTTCGGCGCTCTATTAAGGCACCATCATCAGCTGCGTAATAAGTAGAGAAACTTGAAGATATAACAATACAAAACAACATACTGATATACTTAACTCCTTAATGTCTATCTAATGGTAAGTTTAAAACTCTAAGTTACAAGCAAGATAACCCTTGTGAGTCGAAATTGTAAAATCTCATCTCTAAGTGATGATTTGTCTTCAAGATTCTGTGATGGCTATTATTTTTTACATTAGTAAAAATCAAGTTCAACAATATTCCTAAAATTGTGAAATTAAAGCTGAATCAAGTCCTAAAATGTTCAAATGTTCATTTCACAGATGCATTAGTGGCCATGTGTTGGATAAAAACTCGTCGTATTCATTAAATTGCCAGACTGTGCCGTCTTCCGATGTTTGTTGATATGTGGAAGCTTAGTTCTTATGTTGTATTTCTAGTGGTTGGAACTGATTATTTGCCCTAATGTTATTAAGCGGGCATAGCCTCTCAGTTCAATAACCCTCAACGGCTATGTACTTTGCGCGGCGTCTGCAGCACAGCTTCCACATATCAACAAACATCGGAAGACGGCACAGTCTGGGAATTTAATGAATGTGACAAGTTTTTATCCAACACATGGCCATTAATGCATCTGTGAAATGAACATTTTAACATTTTAGGACTTGATTCAGCTTTAATTTCACGATTTTAGGAATGTTGTTGAACTTGATTTTTACGAATGTAAAAAATAATAGCCATCACAGAATCTTGAGGACAAATCATCACTTAGTGATGAGATTTTACAATTTCGACTCACAAGGGTTATCTTGCTTGTAACTTAGAGTTTTAAACTTACCATTAGATAAAAATTTAAATGGATCTTGCATTGAAAGGTAGTGCATTTGAAGGTGGATTTGAAAGTAATATTGTTATATTATGATAATATGATTTTAGACATTAAGGAGTTAAGTATATCAGTATGTTGTTTTGTATTGTTATATCTTCAAGTTTCTCTACTTATTACGTAGCTGATGATGGTGCCTTAATAGAGCGCCGAAACTAGTACTGCAATAAAATATATGTTGTAAAAGTCATCTAACAACAGTGTATTTGTATTGAACAAGGTGGAACCTTAAAGATTTTTATTTTAATAGTGACATTATAGGCGGGAACGATGCTAGTGCAAATGGTGCGCACAATCATGTGAACAATGATGACTGAGGTCCTTGTCTAGGGACACAGAAAGATATTCCATTTACAAACCAGGAGCATCTAAATCTTCAAATTGATACTCCTTCAACCACAGGAGCACGCACATCAAGAATTTTGAATCGGTCTAAAACTAACCTTAAAAAAAAAAAATAAGGAGCAAACCGATGGCCACATGACCCTTTTAGTCGCCTTCTGCAACAGGCAGCAATTACGTGTGGATGTATTCAACCCTTCCCATCCACAGATGGTACCAAACCACAATCCGTGTCTGCGCCTAGGTCACCCCTTACGACAGGCAGGGTATACCGGGGGTGTAGTTTTCACCTGCGTCCCCCACCCACAGGGGGTAACAATATGTAATGTAATATGAGGACTTGTTTTGGATTTCAGCAGATTTTCATAAATATTGTGTTAGTTTGAATTATCACATAAATTTGACATATTTGAAATTTGTGTTGTACATTCCATACAAAGGATCGTAAAATTCTGTGACACCGTATGGCATCACGCTATATTTTATGCTTAGTAAAAACTTATGTGTAATGACACCATATGGTATCACGCTATATTTTATGCTTAGTAAACATTTATGTGTAATGTGACACCATAAGGCGCCACACAAGACCTTGGTGGTATGATGAGATAAAGTTTACTAAGTAGGCCTACATCACATTAATATATCCCAAGATTATATAAACAGCCTACAAGATGTATACTTGCTGTGGCACCAGCAGAATACTATTGAAATTCATGTCTGGCACCAGTGGAATAGTGTGCTACAATCGGCTTGGCACTCAACATGTTAAACATGTTTTTGTAGTGATGGAATGTCAAGAAATGAGAGGCTATATTTAAAAAAAATTTCAAACACTCGAACTGTGAAAAAAAAATGTGGGAACTATATATCCCTATGGCTATCAGTATGCCTAACTGACACAAATGTGGGAACTATACGTCCCAATAACCAAATGCTAGCACACACAAATCAAGACATAGAATGTGAATATATGCATTCATCTTATACCACACAGAAGTATAAATAATTGACACTGCATACAGCTGAAACCATCATTTCAGGTAGAATAAGAGGTGTACAAAACGAAAGCCAAACGAATAATACATCCACAATTATATATTGGAAAGGTAATCTGAATACATTTATTTGTCATGAAACAAGCTACTAATGCATTACATTTTACTTTTCATGGAATTTCTGGAACTCTGTAACATAATAAAATGAAATAAAATAAAATAACAAAAGAATACTGGAAATGAAAAATCACGGCAAGATGAAGAACTTATGTTCCTGTGTTTCACCTTTACACATATCGTATTTATTTACCCATACTGAAACAAAAAAGCTCAATCTATGTCTGAAGCACTACAGAATAATTATCATTAGTTCAGCCCGTGGACCACTATTCACACAGACGTGTAGCGACTGTCGTTTGTTTCCTCGCTCGCTCTGCAGCAGTGCTCAGTGCTTGGAATTGTTCCCCGTTCTTGCCGTGCAGGTGGTTAGGATTAGGATAGGATCTGGACAAGACGATTGGTCTGGATGGTTAGGATTCTTGCCGTGGACAAGACCATTGGTCTGGACAGTTAGAAGCCGCAAAGTGGCCTTAGGTCCCTAGTTTCGTATACGGTTAGGATAAGATCTAGACAAGACGACTGGTCTGGATAGTTAGGATTCCTGCCATGGACAAGACCATTGGTCTGGACAGTTAGGATTCTTGCCGTGGACAAGACCATTGGTCTTGAATGTTAGAAGCCGCGAAGCGGCTTTAGGCCCCTAGTTTCGTATAAGGTTAGGATAGGATCTAGACAAGATGATTGGTCTGGACGGTTAGGATTTTTGCCGTGGATAAGACCGTTGGTCTGGACGGTTAGAAGGCGCGAAGCAGCCTTGGGCCCCTAAGTTTCGCATAGGTTAGGATAGGATCTAGACATGACGATTGGTGTGGACGGTTAGGATTTTTGCTGTGGAGAAGAGTATTGGTCTGAACAGTTAGGATTCTTGCCGTGGACAAGACCATTGGTCTGGACGGTTAGAAGCTGCAAAGCGGCCTTAGGCCTCTGTTTTCTTCACATGTTACATTTACTTGCGCTTTTATTGTGCTGCAGTTGGTAACAGATTAGCGAAGGAGATCACGTGCCACTTTACATTGGCCAATAGCAATACAAGTAGCTACTTCAGAAATGACAATGGCGTGTAATAATCTTAATTAGGTTATAAAAGTAAATGTACTTCTTGGGGCGGGATGGTGGGTTCCTGGCCATCGCAATGAACACATCTCTCCTCTGAGACGTTCTCCAAGTAAGATTTCACTAATTCCACTTAGTACTTGTAACATTACAAATTACAGTGGTCCACGGGCTGAACTAATACCGAATAATTTATGATAACGTAAATTGCTTAGAATGACTAAGATCCATCTTTCTGGTGTAGAAAATCACTTCACTTCCCAAAATGCATGCTTCTGGCAGCCATTACACTACACACATGTAAACAAACACATCCACCAACCTACAAATATACCAGAGCAGAATTTTTTCTACATTTTCTGTTGTCCACACCAGATAGCAGCACAAATCAAATGTGGGAATCAGGTTACACAATGGCTCAATAGCAGAAAAATGTTGGTGGGAATTATATCACCCACTGACCAGGAGAGGGTTAATTTAAGTAACATCTCATAGTATAGGACCCACAGCTCACATTTCTGTATAATATTTGTCTCACTTAGCTAAAGTGCAAACAGCTGATGTAGAGATACTGATCTACAGTCATATGTAACCTTTACAAGAGAAATGACGTCCATCCAGCCATTCGTCAGCCATTCGATTCTCAGCCAAGCGCTCGTCACGAGCACATCACGGCGAGCCAAGCTTCCAAACCTCTACCTGCTTCGCCGCCAGCTCGCCACCACCGTCCGTCAAGCAATTGCCGGTCACTGCTGCCAGCCCAGGCCTACTGCCAAGTTCTCTGCGCGGTCCGTCTACTCTGATACACTCAAAGCGGACACCTCGCGGCCATCGCCACTCGCCCGTGCGCCATTGCCCAAGCCTCATCGCCAGCCAAGTTGTCGCGGTTCTCAGCGCGGTCCGTCCTTCTGGATATACTCCCAGTGGACTGTCTGCGGTCCCGCACATTACATCCAGTCAAGTCAACCAGGCCACACGTCCGACCAAGCTCCAGCCAGCCTGCCTTGTGCGGGCACACTCAGCATTCAAAGGGAAAAGAGCAAACTTGTCTTGCACTCGGTGTGGTGTCTGTTCGTGCCTTGTCTCGGCGCAACCCGACAAAACTACACCTGGTACGACTGGCCCCCCAAGTGCGCCCTCTCGACTCAGGTCCTCTTCGGAATTTGACCACTTGATTGCTGTTTCCTCCCCCATCCCTCACTGCCCTATCAGTCTCCCTGCTCCCTCCCCCCTATGTAATATGGATACCCCCGGTGGATTGAGTAGCTGGGCCCCATATTGTAATTTCAATACTCCCTTTAATGTTTCATTCTCCTCCGTCCCAGTTGGCAAGGACCACCCCTTCCTCGCTGTCTACTGCCCTGCAGACACCTAAAAACACTCACTCCACTCCCATAGAACTACAATAGCACTAGCTCTTCAAAATGTCACCAACCGCATCCACACCGTAGAAGAGGACGATGATTACGTTATATACATTGCTCCCACCAACCCCCATTTCTGCAGTCGCCTCTCCAGCCTACTTCAAACCACTGGCATTCCATTTATCGACTCCACACAACCCTCTTCTAATTCTTACTCTTAACTCATCCCCCCCACAAAGTAGAAGAAGAAGAAGAAGTACCTGTCAACAATGAAGACACCATTGACTCACACAAGTCTACTCCATCCAAGGAAAAAGGATACAACACTGCAGCTCCTGTAACCTGTGAAGACACCAGACTCAAAAAGAAGAAGAAGAAGAAGAAGCAGAAGCTATCCAAGATTCTGAAGAAACAAGTGATGCACATCGTTTTGAGCAGCCGTATCACTACACTTGGAACAATTCCATCTTTCTTATTTCCTCCAATTGTACATTCCTAATCGTACCACTCACTAATCCAGGTCCAGTACCTCTCACCTGGCAAGCAGTAATCCTGGCCATAGAACCCATTATACAAGAACATATTGCCATCATTGAAGAAACTCACAATAATCACCTGATCATTACTCCCAACCGCAACTGCTCAATACCCATCATTCTCAACAAACTTAGCTCAGTGGACATTCCCCGTCCAATCCTTATCTACCCAGTCACCACCTCTAAGAACCATGTACCCACTTCTACTGCTGATACTCAAACCATCCTCACTCACTCCAGAGAAAAAGAAATCCAGACTGCTCCACCCAAACTCCTGAGCAAAGAAGTTCAAACCATCTCCACCCTGTTTCCGCCGTTATCCCCCTCCACTCAAGACTCTCCCCCCTCCCCCCTCCAACACTTGACATGCCTATATCTAGTACCTCTAACCACCCAGATCTGATCAAGAACAAACCCAAATCCAAAACCCAAAAAGTAAACTCAAACCTGCTCCCAAGCCCTCACAACATCGAACCCACGTACCGTCAAATCCATCACTAGTAATCCAATGTTACAACTGTCTTAAACTGAACCATACCGCCGCCACCTGCAAGGATGCTGCACGATGTAACAGATGTGGAGGTCCACACCGCCTTGCCGACTGCACGGTCCCCAGAGAACAGCCCAAGTGTGCTAACTGCAACGCTAGCCACGCCGCCTCGTTCCCCGGCTGTCCTTACATCAAGAATGCAATTAAAACCCACTACAAACACTTCAAGCACATCAAATCCCATAAACCACTGCCCCCGCGCCTAAACCGTAACATTTCCCCACCCCCCGGCCTTAGCCTGCCCTCCAGCCCGCTCCCAAACTTAAATCTAGACCCCTCCTTCCTCCTGCAATTACTACTACAACTAATTGCTCTCCAAGCAACCCCTGTAACTCCAGCCATGCCTGCCAAGCAATTAATCATAAATTAAACCCACCATGAAACCATACCAAGTTATTTTCCCGACCAAGCTCTCTCAGTCCCTCCTTCCAACCCCCCCCCCCTTTCCAAGGTAGTTCTTCATTCCGATATGTCACTCAATTAAGCACAGTTAAGCAACACTGGTCATGGTCAGCACTTGGATGGGTGACCACTCACCCTCCTTTTGCTCTCCTACCAATCCCATTAAGACTTCCAAAATTTAAACCCATACCAACCCATTAAAACTTCCAAATTTATAAACCCCACTACCGGAAATTACGACTACCTGGGGCTTGCCCCTAGGCCATCTTTTTTGACCCTCCGGGGTCCAGGTCACATTCTGACCAATGCGATACATTACAACGGCACCACCACCAACCAAACCATTCTGTACAACAACTTACCGGTCGAAAGCAGCACTCAAGACCTTCGGGTCGTAGGGCTAAAATTGCACAAAGGATCCGGGCTCCCGCCCGCATATCCCTTGTGACGCGTGGTCTGTCTGTCGTCCATCCAGCATTCATTTCCCTTGTCCAGCTACTGGCGGTTTGGGATGTTTAGGGCACCTTTCCGTCCTCCTTTATCCAAACACCAATGTTCCTCCTTAACTGTGTTCTAATCCAGATTTCTTCTAATTATACTATTATTGATAATTTTCAGCCACCTTAGCCTGGGTTTCCCATCTTCTATCTGGGTTTCCATCATCCACTCTGGCAGCCTTCCTTCTTCCATCCTCTTAGCATGTCCATACCATCTAAGTTTATCCCTCTCCATACTGCCCTAAAGTTTTCACATTCCGATTTCCTTCCTGATGTCCTCATTTCTTACTCTGTCTTTTCTTGTCTTTCTTTATCATACTATCACACCAGGTTTCTCACACTCTGAGAGAATGCATTTCTCTGTTGAATCCTTTTCCTGATCTCCACATCCAGCCCTGCATCAATTCACTTCCGAAGTACCAGAAGCTTTCCCCTTTATTTTTATAATTCCCTTCCCTTTCTCTTCTAGTTAATTCCATTGTCTTACTCTTTTCCACACGGATTTTCAATATCTCCCTCAGTATGTCGAGCTGTCCTTGTACTTCCTCTCTGTTTTCTCCCCACACCATACCTTCACCTGCAAACAGCATTTCCTACAGCTCCCTGTCCCCATATTTTACCTTTGCCTCCTTCACAATTTCGTTCATAACCATTATGAATAACAGTGGTGACAACACACACACTTTTCATAGTCCAGTTTCATTCCAAAACCACTCTGTCCTCCCCACACATGTCTGCAGACTGCTGCAACAATTTTATACACTGCTTGCACATACTCTTATCGCTTGTTTTCCAAATTCTTTCTGTTGCATTACTTTCCTCACCTTTGCTCTGGGTACACTAGCAAGCCTTTTCTAAATCAAGGAATATCATCACCATATCTCTTCTGTATTACCATTTTTCCATCAAGTGACTCGTATGGAAAATGGGGTCTTGGTGTTGATCTTCTATTTCTAAAGCCATATTGCTCTTCTTGTAATTGTTCTTCCACCTTTCTTCTCATTCTCTTCTTCCAGTACTCTTTCAAGATTTTTGCTACTTGAGATGAGTGCGATTCTTCAATAATTACACAACCCAGCATTTTCTCTCCTTTTTTTTTTTTTTTTTTTTTTTTTTGCGGCAAGAGGTGTGATAGGTGATCTTAACTAATTTTGAGTTGCTGAACACGAATCCATTGTCCGTTTCTACATATCACATCACGTTTTCTCGCAATAGGTATATCAAAATAAGAGATAGACCTGAATATTGCACATAAAAAGTACTGAAAAATGTTCATAATTTTGGAAATATTTATAATATTTTGTATTACTATTTTAAATAGTTGAAAATTGTCTTGAATTATTATATACAATGTATAATTATTGAGTATAAAATTACAATGAAATTACATTTATTGCAATATAATACTGATTTACACAAAAACACATGAAGAAACAACACGGAGGCAATGAAAGCAATTTATGTTGACAATTAAACGTGATTTACAAGCAAACAATGCAACTTTTATTCAATATCTTTATGAATTCATAAATGTGAACAAAATAAACTTTAACAGTTCTAGATGTTCCCTTGGAATGAACACTTTGGCTGCCCAGCGTCTGACTGCATCAAGTTTGCCTTCTCTTTTCAAACACCAACAGTAGTCGGCCATCATTGGTTCATCCCACCTTCCCTGGTATCTTCTTTCTGCCTCCTTGATGTCCTGGTGGAATCTCTCTCCCATCTTTTCACTAACAGCCCCAAGATTTTCCAGAAAGTGATCGAGATGAGAATGAAGGAAGTGCAGTTTCAGACTCATTCTACACCCCAACTCTTTCATATCATCCAACATCGTTTTTACTATTGTTTCGTATTGTTCATCCTTTACATTTCCTTTTGTTATGACGTCTCTTATTAAATTCCATGCAGCAAGTTCCACGGCATTCATTGTCTGTTCAAAGTATCTTCTTTTTTTTTTAGTTGCTTTATGTCACACCGACACAGATAGGTCTTACGGCGACGATGGGATAGGAAAGGCCTAGGAGTTGGAAGGAAGCGGCCGTGGCCTTAATTAAGGTACAGCCCCAGCATTTGCCTGGTGTGAAAATGGGAAACCATGGAAAACTATCTTCAGGGCTGCCGACAGTGGTATTCGAACCCACTAGCTCCCGGATGCAAGCTCACAGCCGCGTGCCCCTGACCGCACGGCCAACTCGCCCGGTCTTTTCAAAGTTTCTGTCTTTCAAAAGCTTTCTAATTTGGGGTCCATTAAAAATGCCTTCCTTGACTTTTGCATCAGATAAATGTGGAAATTTGCTTGCAATGTACTTGAAACAGGGGCTACTTTTGTCCAAGACCTTAACAAACTGCTTCATGATTCCCAATTGGACGTTTAGTGGTGGCAGAATAATTTTTTGTGGGTCAACTAAGACAGCATTTGTAACATTTTTCACACCAGGTGTCAAAACTTGTCTCTTGGGCCAGAAAGGTATAGACCAGTGTTTGTCCCTAGCTCTGCTGTCCCATTCACATAAATAACAAGGGAATTTAGTGTAGCCTGCCTGCTTGTCCTAATAGAATACCACACACCTTCAAGTCACTACACACATCCCACCAGTGCTCATGATATTTGATTTTATCTAAAACAGTTAGCATTGTGATATAATTTTCTTTTAGTGAAACAGAATGTGCCACAGGAATCGAAGCTAGAATGTTTCCGTTATGAAGTAGTACAGCCTTTAAGCTCCTCTTAGAGGAATCCACAATCAATCTCCATTCTTCAGGATTGTAATCCATCCCTCCCTAGCTGTTCTATCAATCCTGGAATGTCACAGTAGTAGGTCAGATCATCTTCCTTCTTGAAATACTTCAACTCCTTATCTCTATGTCTATACCAAGAAAAGGTAGTTCCAGGCGCAAGAAGGGTTTTTTCTTTCAATCGTGACCCTAGAAGTTCACTTTTTTCCTTCGTGAGACCAAGGTCTCGTATCAAATCACTCAACTCTGACTGTTTAAACAATTGTGAACCTACTGCATCTGCGGCATGTGAAAAATCCATATCAACTTGCTCGTTATCAGAATTTGAGGAACCGTCAGAGTCAGGTAAACTGGTAGGAGGAGAAGGTATTGGAATTTCCGATCCATGAGGAATAGGTCTCATCGCCGACTTTAAATTCGGGTACACAATGCTGTCCTTGTTTCTCTTATTGAATCCTGCTACTTTACACAGGCAAAAGTAACGGTCCCTGGTATGGTCCTGGGGCTTGCACCAAACCATTCTTATCCCAAATGGAAGGGCCCTACGTTTCCCAATGCTCCACTTCATAGGTTTTCAAGGCACGTTTTACAAATTACGTGAGTAGATGATATAGATGTTGATTCCCATAGGGAATCTGAAATATTTGTCCTGAATGAACAAATTTATAATACCAATGTAAATGGTCCGTTATTGGACATTATAAATTTTCCAGCTAGCTCATTCTTGGTTGCCAGCGTTTCGCCCTCGTGTGCTAGGGTGGGCTCATCAGTTGGTACCTAGCACACCTACCAATACGCTGGCTAGTGCATACCGTGGAGGCCACTGCGTAGGCTAACTGGAGCCACCGGCAGTGCCAATGCACTAAGAGACTTTGTCTCATCACTAAAAATTGATGCCTGCTTGGCCATCAGATGATATAGATGTTGATTCCCATAGGGAATCTGAAATATTTGTCCTGAATGAGCAAATTTATAATACCAATGTAAATGGTCCGAAACGCTGGCAACCAAGAATGAGCTAGCTGGAAAATTTATAATGTCCAATAACGGACCATTTACATTGGTATTATAAATTTGCTCATTCAGGACAAATATTTCAGATTCCCTATGGGAATCAACATCTATATCATCTGATGGCCAAGCAGGCATCAATTTTTAGTGATGAGACAAAGTCTCTTAGTGCATTGGCACTGCCGGTGGCTCCAGTTAGCCTACGCAGTGGCCTCCACGGTATGCACTAGCCAGCGTATTGGTAGGTGTGCTAGGTACCAACTGATGAGCCCACCCTAGCACACGAGGGCGAAACGCTGGCAACCAAGAATGAGCTAGCTGGAAAATTTATAATGTCCAATAACGGACCATTTACATTGGTATTATAAATTTGCTCATTCAGGACAAATATTTCAGATTCCCTATGGGAATCAACATCTATATCATCTGATGGCCAAGCAGGCATCAATTTTTAGTGATGAGACAAAGTCTCTTAGTGCATTGGCACTGCCGGTGGCTCCAGTTAGCCTACGCAGTGGCCTCCACGGTATGCACTAGCCAGCGTATTGGTAGGTGTGCTAGGTACCAACTGATGAGCCCACCCTAGCACACGAGGGCGAAACGCTGGCAACCAAGAATGAGCTAGCTGGAAAATTTATAATGTCCAATAACGGACCATTTACATTGGTATTATAAATTTGCTCATTCAGGACAAATATTTCAGATTCCCTATGGGAATCAACATCTATATCATCTGATGGCCAAGCAGGCATCAATTTTTAGTGATGAGACAAAGTCTCTTAGTGCATTGGCACTGCCGGTGGCTCCAGTTAGCCTACGCAGTGGCCTCCACGGTATGCACTAGCCAGCGTATTGGTAGGTGTGCTAGGTACCAACTGATGAGCCCACCCTAGCACACGAGGGCGAAACGCTGGCAACCAAGAATGAGCTAGCTGGAAAATTTATAATGTCCAATAACGGACCATTTACATTGGTATTATAAATTTGCTCATTCAGGACAAATATTTCAGATTCCCTATGGGAATCAACATCTATATCATCTGATGGCCAAGCAGGCATCAATTTTTAGTGATGAGACAAAGTCTCTTAGTGCATTGGCACTGACGGTGGCTCCAGTTAGCCTACGCAGTGGCCTCCACGGTATGCACTAGCCAGCGTATTGGTAGGTGTGCTAGGTACCAACTGATGAGCCCACCCTAGCACACGAGGGCGAAACGCTGGCAACCAAGAATGAGCTAGCTGGAAAATTTATAATGTCCAATAACGGACCATTTACATTGGTATTACGTGAGTAGCCCAGGACTTATCCAAGTCTCCTAATTTTACCTTAAAATATGCATAATATGAACGTTTCACTGATGCAGTTATTGGCCTACTCTGTCCTTTCATAATATAACACCCAAAGAATGAGTCTGGCTTTTCTTCTAATTCCTGACACACTTGCCATTTTTGCAACACAACACAGTACTAAAAGGTCAGACTACCGCCACACTCATGACGCAACTGACTAGCTTCACTGCATGGCCGCTTCAACAAGCTAAAAAATAGACTGTTATCTGACTAATTCAATGGAGGGGACATAGTTGGTGGAGGAGGTTTGGATTGACAAATGCACACAACATTAACAAAGCAAACCACGGCCACTCTAATAACAGCCTATTCGCTGTTATCACAAAGCAGCACTGTGCCGCAATGACACATTTTCAGACAGTAAATGGCAAATAACACGAAAACTAGATGTGATAGAATAGAACCAATGACATTTCTGAAACCAGGAGACGTTATTTACTTAAAATCACGTATCAAATGCTTTGCCGCAAAAATCATGCTGGGTAGTGTTATCACATATCTTCTTGTCACCCTTTTTAAATATAGGTATGATTACTCTTTTACTCCAGTTACTTGGTAATGATTTTTCTTTTCAAATAAATCTTAATAGCCTATTCAGCCATTGTAGACCAAAGTGTCCTGCTGCTTTTATCATTTATCCATACCACCTTCTTTGCATCCTGTCAGCGGTGCATACACTTTGATGAAATCCTTTACTCTTATTATCTGTTCTTAACTGTATCTTTATTATTCTGCCTCTTACGTAGTATACTTTATCAACAAACTCATTTAAGATCTTATTGGTTGTTATTCTCACTCCATTCTTTGCCTTATCTCCTGTGCTCCAGTAGTGTGTGTATCCCTTCCTGAAATTTGCCTTTCCTTTCACTCTCCACTTAATCTTGCTCAATCCTGTTATATCTATATTCTACTTCTCCATGAGATCAATCACCTCTTCTGACTTTCCAGTAAGTGACATGAGGTTGATTATAGCCATCTTCATAATGTTCATAATGATATATGAATCCTACATTTCTTCTGCATGGTGTATCCATTGCACGAGAGAAAGCATGACACTAATATTTGATTATTTGACAATAAGGCACGGCTGCATATTTTGGGGAATAATGATATCTTATCGCAGGGCAAACTGGGTGTAGACTTGGAGCTTGGTACAGAAGAGAGGTCCTAACTACAATGAGTTCCAAATTCTTTAAACTGAATTTATTCAAATAAGGTTCACCTTACAATTGTGCTGGTTACAGTGAAATTGTTTCCATAGATCTTTCTTAATAGACAGTGACCCCAACCATGGAAACATGAACCCCTGTAGGCAGCAACCATGGAACCACAATCCCTTGTAGATCGCAATGGGTCGTCATCAATTCTTGAAGGTCTCGGCGTGGGGTAACCACTCACTGATTATGTTACGCGAGTGTCCACATTTAACTGTCCTCCGAGTATCGAAACGATGCACATAAACCACAGCACTTTGTGAACTGTAACTGTTGACTCAGTTCTGACTTAGAACCCAAAACATAAGATTTTAAAATAAGTTGCACTTGTGAAACTTGTGGCGGCTTTCCCCCCCAAATTAAAATTTGCACTGTTCATTGGAACTCATCATAACACAGTTTGTTCCTGGTAGTGCTGAGAAATAGAACGTCTGATGGAATAACTGTACTCTTAGAATTATTTATAATTCACACTGAATGGCTGTAGCAATCTACTAAAAGCACAGTTCACTTGGAAATTTCACCTGCATTTTACATGAATGTCTATGGGTGCACTTGTGTCTATTTACGAAGTGTAGGCCTAAATAAATCACTTGGAAAAAATCACTAGCATTCCTAACTAGCATTTATAATAATTATTATTAAAAGTCTGTCTGCAGAAAACGACATCACTTTCAACTACTACATTTGATATAATGTCTAAGTGAATTATTAAACACTTGTATTACGATAAGTATCTGAATATTCTGCTATTCATATCATAATGTTAAAGTTTTAAGTTGAGTTCATTCAGAAACTATTCTGACTTCTAGCACACACTTAAATGTTAGTTATACAAGCCTTAGAATCACATTCTTCAATATTTATAAGTTCTTCAATGAGGTGCTACTTACTTAAAGTGTATAAGTACCGTAACGTTAGAAATTATTTAATGCTCCACAACTTACATGTCACTTGGACATAATCTCGCCCTGCAGGCTGACTCTGCACCATTCGGCGAACCAAATCATTGTGTTGCCATTGTGGACTGAAGTAAGAGGCTCTGGAGCTATGGCCTTTTATTCAAATCTAGCTCTGATGTAATGTTTTATACAATCTTGAATATCATCGTAATCCCTGTATCGATTTTGGAGAAATTAACATGAGGAGACGTTCAAAATGTGTTCTATACAACGCTGTTGTTTCTGAATTGATACCTCACCTGGTTTAGAAGATAGTAAATTTCTTGCATGGAAGTTTCCAGAGCATATTACGCCACCTGTTCTTGAACCCACACTGGCTGTGCGATTAACAAGGTAGCGTTGCGGCAGGTTGACTACTGCGAGACTCTGTCATTCTTAGTGCTGAAAATACACTCACTAATACTTTATAACCTCCCGATGATATCACCACCTTGACGAAGGCAAAATACATTTTGCTGGGTGTTTTGGAGGCTTGCGTGTTCAAATGATCCTTAGAGCTATGCCGGCGGGAGCATATGCTCCTGGTAGGGCCAGCCAAGCCGGACAGGTCTAAGGTGATGATCCAGACTAAGAGTGATACCCTGGTCCTCCAGATTGGGGGTTGGTACGTGGGGCTAACAACTCCACTACCACAAAACTACATATTGTTCAGAAACCAAAAAAGATAACCAGACGGTCCCAAACTTACGACGACTAAAGCACGCTAAATGGCAACGATACGGATATATTGGAACATGGAATGTGATAAGTATCTTTCAGGCCGGGGCTAGTAGAAAATTGGAGGAGGAATTACTTAAATATCAGATAGATGTGGCAGCATTTCAGGAGATAAGATGGAAGACAATCGAGGTGACAGATCTACAGCACTATATTTTGTTCAATAGTGGGGAGGAAGAAAACAGAATAGGAACAGGGTTTATGGTCAAGAAATCGGTCAGTCATAATGTGATTGAATATGAAGCAATAAGCCCCAGACTATGCCGGTTAAGATGGAGAGGGAGATTTTCCAACATATCACTAATTAGTGTCCATGCCCCAATAGAGGATGCCGAAGAGGAAGAGAAAGAACAGTTCTATGAAAAAAATGGAGAAAGTATATGACAAGTTGCCCAAGTATGATGTTAAAGTTGTCCTAGGGGATTATAATGCCAAAGTAGGCAAAGAGAAAGAAAACCACATAGTGGCAGGATATCACAGTAAACACCAAGAATCCAATGAAAACGGGTGGAAATTGGTTGACTTTGCCTTTAGCAAGGAGCTGGTGATTAAGAGCACAAGTTTTCCCCATAAGGAGATCCATAAAGAAACATGGATATCACTGGATGGTCTGACAAAGAACCAGATAGACCATGTGCTGATAGATGCGTGACATGCCTCCAATATAATGGATGTGAGAAGCGTGCGTGGTGCAGACAGTGAGATCACATACTGGTGAGGATCAAGTTCCGAGAAAGACTGGCAATTAAACCCAGGGACAGAGCTGAGCAGAGCAAGATCTATAATGTAGAACTGTTAAGGGATGAGAAGAAGGAGGAAGAGCATAGAGCAGGCTCGGCCAACTGGCTGGCGTGTGATGTAAGAGAGACCGTGTGACGTCGGAGAGACCATGTGACGTAAGAGCGCAGAAGGTGGGGAGCTGCTGTCGTAGACTGGAGACAAAGAGACAGCCTCGCTTTGTAGTAAACACGTGAAGTGCCATACATGCTGGTGGCTACGGCTTTTATAGACACTTTTCACAAAAAGCCACACAAATCCTTCTTATTTAAAAATTTATCTCTTAGTTCTCTATCACACTGTAAATCTAATAACTCTAACTGTAGGTCCAGATAAACGTTATCTACAACTGAAAATGGCGTGGTTGAAAGTTTGTATCACACTGCAGATTATGATCGGTATCAAGGCGAGGAAAGGGTACGTGTAATTACAGAACTAAAAGGTAAAATAAATAACCATGTCGAGCATTCGATCAGTGAGTCAGCAGTTCGACTAAGTTATAAAATTTCACATTTAATTGCAAAGAAACTTAAAAACCGTTCAGTGGTGGTGAATTCGTAAAGGAATGTGTAATTCTAGCAGGTGAGGAGTTGTGTTTAAATATCATTCAAGAGTTCGAAGCTACCAGCTTGTCCGCGCACACAGTGTCGACAAAAATTCAAGACCTATCTGATGATGTCCGCCTACAATTAGCAGAACTGACAAAAAGCTGTCCGCCTCTGTGGTGTAGTGGTTAGCGTGATTAGCTGCAACCCCCGGAGGCCCGGGTTCGATTCCCGGCTCTGCCACAAAATTTGAAAAGTGGTACGACGGCTGGAACGGGGTCCACTCAGCCTCGGGAGGTCAACTGAGTAGAGGTGGGTTCGATTCCCACCTCAGCCATCCTGGAAGTGGTATTCCGTGGTTTCCCACTTCTCCTCGAGGCGAATGCCGGGATGGTACCTAACTTAAGGCCACGGCCGCTTCCTTCCCTCTTCCTTGCCTATCCCTTCCAATCTTCCCATCCCTCCACAAGGCCCCTGTTCAGCATAGCAGGTGAGGCCGCCTGGGCGAGGTACGGGTCATACTCCCCAGTTGTATCCCCCGACCAAGAGTCTGAAGCTCCAGGACACTGCCCTTGAGGCGGTAGAGGTGGGATCCCTCGCTAAGTCCGAGGGAAAAACCGAACCTGGAGGGTAAACAGATGATGATGATGATGATGATGATGATGATCACAAAAAGCTTCCGGGCATACTCCTTAGCAATTGACGACGGCACAGATATTTCTGACACGGCCCAGCTAGCCGTTTTCATACGAGGGGTTGACAAAAACTTAACAATTTGGGAGGAAATACTGGATTTAGTGCCTATGAAGAATACCACGAAAGGCATCGACATTCTCAACTGCATTGTAAGTGTTGTTGAAAATGCTTCTTTGCCATGGAACAAACTAGTTTCAATAGCAACAGATGGTGCACCTTCTATGGTAGGGCGCAATTCTGGAGTAGTTGGGCTCATAATATTAAAAAGAAAGGTTTCCCCGATTGCATAGGTTTGCAGCGGGAATGTTGAGTATATTAGGTTCCACGTATGACTGTGAACGAATCTTTTCTATTTTAAATCAACAAAACCAAAATATTAAAGCCAGTTGTCAGATCACGATTTGAAGAGTGCTCTTAAACTTAGTGTTTCCTCAAACATTAACTCCAAATATTGCAAAACTAATAAACGAACCAAGACTACAAAAATCAAAGAAACCCACGAGTGGCAACTGAGTATCGATATCATGAGATAAAACGTATGTTTCGAGTTTACAGATTACTCTCTGTACTATTTTTGTTGTAAAACTGTGCTGTTTGTTACTATTAGCACTATTTTTTACAGTGGGTGATATTGTAAAACACAGCAATTTTGTGTTCAATATCAGTTCCGAATATTCACCGGAAAAAGTTAGTTTAGTTTGTATATGTAGAAATAAAGTTGCTTTATAACTTTTATATTAATTCATAACAAAGTTGCGTTACAATAAATTATGTGGAGAGAAATATGTACTACACATACAGCATTGTACTACCTGCAGCCCTTGGGCCTCCCTCTACGAATGAAGTTGCCTTTCCCCTCGCCCCTCTAGCCTTCACTTCTCAGTTACAGTACTAAGTACTTTGTTTTGCTGCCCGAGCAGTGTGTGACGTGTTACCTGACATCACACGTACGCGCAGTTGGCTGACCCTGGTATAGAGACTGGCTGCAAAGAAAGCTACAGGTGGGCAGAAACGGAGATGTGGACATCAACACAATGTGGGAGGAAACTAAGCTAGCAATAAATACAACGGCGCAGGAAGTACTTGGAGAGAGAAGGAAACAGAGTAGAAATAAATGGTATGACGAAGAAGTGGATAAGGTTCTGGAAGAGAGAAATCTTGCCCAACAAAGAATGCTACAGAGACCCACTCGAAATAATATGGCAGTTTTTAAAGAGAAACAGAGAATAGCAAAGACATTGATAAGGAACAAGAAAAGAATAGAAGAAAGGGAGAGAGTGGATGAAATGCAGAAGAATTTTGAAAACAAACAAGGTAGAAAATTCTTCCATGGGGTTGGACAAGTAAAGAAGGCATATCAACCTAGAGTGAATATGCTTAAGGATGAGACTGATAGACTCATTGTTGGGAAAGAACGAATTCTGGAAAAATAGGCAAAACATTTTGAAACATTACTTTCTGTCAGACCAATAAATGAAGAAAGAGAAGGATCAGACCGTATGGAAACTTCAGAGAGAGATGAGGAGGGTGAATATGGAGATGAGTGTGAGGGGGAAGAGAGGAATGAGGAGAATGGAGATGAGGATGAAGACGATATGGGATCACCATTGATTGGAGAAAGAGAAATTATAAAACAATTGAAGAGCAGTAAAGCCCCAGGGAATGACCTCATAACGGCAGAAATGGTAAAATATGGAGAAGTGTTGGTAAAGAAAATACATGAGATAATAAAAAAGGTAAGGGAAACAGGTACAATGCCGGAGGACTTCACACTAGCAAATATATGTCCTATACATAAGAAGGGGTCATGCATGCAATGCAAGAATTATTGAGGTACATCCTTACTGTATGCAAAATCCTCTCTACAGCCATAACAAAGAGAGTTAATAGTAGAGCAGAAAGAATTATAGGGGAGTACAAAGCTGGTTTCAGACCTGGAAGATCAACGATGGACCATCTTTTCACCACGAGAATGACTCTGGAAAAGACATAGGACATCTTTTTATAGATTTTAAACAAGCCTATGGACAAAGTTAAGAGATCGACATTGTGGGAAACAATGAAGGAGTTTAAATTTCCACAGAAGTTAATAAAATTGACTAAGATGACCCTGGAGAACAGCAGAAGTCAAGTAAAAGTGCAGGGAAGTCTGTCAAGATCTTTCAGAACCGAAGAAGGCCTAAGGCAGGGAGATCCCTTATCACCAGTGTTATTTAATCTAGTGTTGGAGAAAGCTGTTAGATCAGTAACTACTAATCTGGGTGGTAATATTTACAATAGACTGATCCAAATTTTGGCTTATGCAGATGATGTGGTGATATCTGCTAGAAGTAAAGAGGCACTTACAACTGCCTTGAGGGAGCTGAAAGATGCAGCTGGGTCTTTGGGCTTGGAGATAAGTGAGGCTAAATCTAAATATATGGTAACGGAGAGAAATGGAAGGAACACTGAAAAACTCCAAGTGGATGGTTACACCTTTGAAGCAGTAGATAGCTTCACATATCTTGGCTCAGTAATAACATCAGAAAATAAAGTTGAGCCAGATATTGTAAATCGAATTAAGGCTGCCAACAGATCCTACAGGGCACTGTATCCCCTTCCGAGAAGAAAAAACTTAAGCAGGAAATTAAAACTGACTCTCTACAAAACAATAATTAAACCAGTGCTTATGTATGGAAGTGAGGCATGGGTATTGACTGAGGCCACAGAGAGGAAATTAAATGTGTGGGAAAGGAAAGTAATGAGGAAGATATTTGGACCGGTAAAGGAGAGAGATTTGTGGAGAATCAGAACAAATGAAGAAATAAGATTATTGTATAAGGAGCCGGACTTGGTGACATCAATCAAAATGAGACGAATTGGATGGCTGGGGCATGTACAATGGATGGAGGAGGGAAGACTTCCAAGGAAAGCACTGACAGGACACCCTGGGGGCCCCGGATGAGATGGCTGGAGGATGTGGACACTGATCTGAGGACCGTTGGAGTCAGGAGGTGGCGTAGGCGTGCTGAAGACCAGGACGACTGGAGAGCTGTGGTGAAGGAGGCCAAGTCCTTAAAGGACCCTAGAGCCATGGAGTAAGTAAGTAAGTAAGTAAGTAAGTAAGTAAGTAAATACTTTATAAATTATTTAAGAAATACTTGATGTACGGTCAATCCCGGTACATTACATATATATATATAATAAATTTGCTACGGATATGAATGGAATTTTCACCAGCTTAGAAGACATATTAGCCATTGATATTTTGTATGGAGATAGAGAAGGTTTCAATAAATCCATAGCAAGGAGAAACAAAAATGATGTAGTTGGTGCACATGTCACTCTTATTCTAAGCATTTTGTATGATGTCACTAGGTATGTTGCGTTAATATAGAATTATTTATGGTGTTCATCCAAATAATGTTAACACACCAAAGAGCTCTTAAAATAGGGCAAAACACGTACGCATGAGTGATATATAATAAATAGTACTGATGTTTGAATATTATCTTTTACTTAAGATAAATGTAACTCACTAGATAAAGTAAGAGAACCCATATTTTCACCTGCTTATATGATTTTATTAAACTTACCAAAACCAACTAGTACATAAACAAGTTTCATGGCAACACTAACATCGAACCAAGAAATGTCAGGGAAATTATACACATACGGCAGAATACAAGTATATTGTTCTACCCCGCCTAAATAATACTCCTTCAGGTAGGCAAGACAGCGACGGATTCTTGTGCTCTATCTTGGTTGCTGGTCAGGAGTGGAAGATTCAGTTGGACCCCTTTCTTCTTCTGACTTTGATGATTCTGGAGATTCAGTCCTGGGCGATGTGACAGGGAAGTGGGTGATGTTCTGGCCTTCTATGGAAATATTGTTCATCTATTACCCCTATGTCATCTTTTCCCCATTCTTCAAAAATACCTACTGGAGAAGGCAGTGGTGCCAAGTCTCTAGTTGAAACAGTAGTCTCCCTTCCATGAATGACCCATATTTCGATTGCCTGACATATTTTCATTAAAAGTATTAGATCTGGAGTCAGATGCCATGAAGTGATTGAGTGTCCATAACTGGATTTTCTCTGGTAATTGAACATCCATTCATGGGGAGTTCCACTGGTTGCAGTACTTAGCAGTTATATGATTGCATGGAGGGCATCATGTCTGACTTCTTCCCATTTCCTAGTAGTAGGTAATGTCTCAATTTTTTCACAGCTTCGATGAAAGCGTGGGCTTCTTTCTCCAAGGATGAATGTCATCAGGCTGTCCACAAGGCTGCCAACCTGTCTACTTATAGGAATTAACATAATCACTAATTCAATTTTTCTTGTCATGCAGATAATATGCACTGCAGTCATAGATAAAAATCCTCTCGAAGGGAGTGTGTCCCAAAAGGGGCCACTGTTCTCATGACGGTGCGATAGCAGCACGTTATTTATTAGTGCTTTTATTCTGCTGCGGTTGGTAATATAATCTAATTGCCATCATTGATGGGAATGACGTCACATCACATTTTATGTTGGCCAATAGGAATGCAAGTAGCTACTTCAGCAATGGAGAATGGCAAGTGCTGCTCTTTATTAGGTTATGAAATTAAATGTACTTCTGGGGCCGGGTTGGTGAGTTCCTGGACATCACAATGAACACATCTCTCCCATGAAAGGAATTCCTAGTAAGAGTTGCATAATTTTGACTCCCTTATAAAGTTACAAACTTTGGATAGCACGGTGTCAATTTCTGCTATACATTCATTGATTTAACTACCCATCCAAACAAAGTGGCTTTTACATTAACATGTTTAGTGAAAACAGATTAAGAGTTAAGTAGGTACCACTGACAACTATAATTCCTAAACAACCATACATTATTTATAGTAGCTTTTTAATGGTAAATATAGTTCATTTTCATTTTCTTCAGCTGTCTCAGTGGATCTGAGGTAGATGATCTAAAGTTCACAGGTTTCATCTATACCACCCAAGGTAGCCCTTTTTTTTTTGAAGGGTGGACAAAACTGTTCGCATGTTATAGATCTCTGATGGTGCACTCTGCATCTACTTGATAATATTAACTTGGTAGTAGGAACCATCTGATCTCATCAATCAATATACTTCGGATCATCATAGAACAGAGTGTGGAATGGCGGAGTATCCTCTACCTGGCATTCGTGGACTTTGAGAAAGCCTTTGATTCTGTAAATCAAAGAATTATGTGGAAGACCCTCAAGGAATACAGAATTCCATCAAAGATTATCAACATCATGAAAGAGATGTACGAAGGGTATGAGTGTCAGGTTCTTCATGAAGGGAAACTAACAAAAAAGATAAACGTCAAGTCTTGAGTGAGATAGGGGTGTATTCTTTCTCCCACTCTGTTCCTGCTGGTCTTAGACAGTGTGATGAAGAAGGTAATAGGAGGACGGAAGAGGGGTGTTCAATGGGGGATGAGAGACAGGCTTGAAGATCTTGACTTCGCAGACGATATTTGCCTTATGGCGCAGCGGTACCCGGACATAGAAGATAAATTCAGTAGGTTGCAGAAGGAAGCAGAATGTGCAGGTCTCATGATCAACACAAATAAGACCAAAGATATGAGGATAAATTCGGATATCATCACCAGCTTGACAGTAAATGGAAAGGAAATTGAGCGAGTTGAATCCTTCCTCTACCTTGGAAGTACAGTTACAACGGATGGGGGAGCAGAGGAAGATGTTCAAAGCCGTATCCGGAAAGCAAATGGTGCGTTTGTCCAGCTCTATCCCATGTGGAAGAATAGAAACATCTCCAGGAAGACTAAGCTTCGCCTCTTCAACAGCAATGTAAAGTCGATTCTTCTATACGGCTGTAAAACATGGAAAGTTACAAAACAGATCAATAACCAGCTACAGGTGTTCATAAATAAATGTCTGCGTCGCATAACAAATGTGAGGTGGCCAGACATAATCTCTAATGAAGATCTTTGGACCATGAGCAATCAGCAGCCGATTGACATCCAGATCAAGGAGAGGAAATGGCGCTGGATCGGCCACACATTAAGGAAGCCGGATGGAGCTGTTGAGAGGGCAGTGCTGGACTGGAACCCTCAAGGCACCAGCAAGCGAGGTCGGCCAAAGAAGACCTGGAAGAGGATGATTGAAAAATAAATTGCAAAGGTTGACAAGACCTGGAGCGAAGTGAAGAGAATGGCCAGGAACCGTACTGTGTGGAGAAATTTCGCCAAGGCCCTATGCTCCAGAGGGAGGAAATAAGTCAAGTCAAAATCAAAGGAACCATCCACTAGAATTCACTTTGTTATTAGATGGCAACATATAGAATGTCAAAACTGGTATGCATGCAACCTAGGTGGCACCATTTCAGAACGCCTGCAACCTGGAGTTGAGGCCATGTGATTATTATTATTATTATTATTATTATTATTATTATTATTATTATTATTATTATTAGCTCCTCCTATGGATCAATGATAGAGTGTCAGCCTCCGGAACCCAAGATAGGGGGTTCAAAGCCGGCAGAAGTAGTTGGATTTTTGAAGGGTGGAAAAAAGTCAATTTGAATGAAACTACATGTTGTATGATGTTAGCATGTACAAGATCTCTCGTGACACACTTGGTGTTTGCTTGAAGTTCATTAAAAACTCAACCCTAGAGAGATTTGGTTTACTATGCCATTTTAGTAGGCAAAGAGTAAAATGGAATACTGAAAGTGATGAGCAAGCAGCCAGATGGCATCAAAATTAAAATGTTTGCACATGGCAGCCACGGTCTTACAATTGTTGTTGTTATTATTATTATTTCTACCTCTATCATTAGTAGTATAGCAGTATTATGGAGTATCCATTGCATCATTCTAATTCTACTAAAGATAAAATTTCAAGACAAATTTAATTCTGTCTTCAAACTAATCCACTTTTGGACTTCAACTCTAAGTCAAGATATGCAGAAACTTAAGTACAGTACATTTGCATGACTTGAAAGGCTTTTATTTTGTTTTCAAATCTTTTTGTAAGCTTACCCAAGTAATGCATTCAAAACAAATGCTGCAATCACAAGTTTTCCGTTTGCATCACGGACGTGGATCTCCTGAAACAAAAACACCATATAACAGACATTTCAAAACCAATGTAGGACGAGGCAATCTAACATATCTCTACTCAAAACATCAGTTGAAATAACATCATCCAACTTCCATATTACACTATTATGAAGTTTATAACTGTTGAAATCGGATAACAGGATGAAATATAAGATAAAACACAAGTTATTTTCTCTCAAAAGAATTAGCCAAGATAGTTATAAGATGCAAGTAAACAGAATGACTAGCACAATAAAAATATAATTTTCTAACTAAACACCACTCTGTTCCCTTATTTCATCTGGGAGAGATTTTTAGAGTAATTATGTTATTTTGAACACTTTCTGCACTCATTAATATAGAAGTAATGATAAAACATCCACCCTCATATGCTTCATTCTTCCATCAGCTACATCAGTTTAATAGTAGGCCTAGAGCTCAGCAAGGAAATTGTGGCTCTTACGAACAGGATTAGTTTCGACCTGTGTAACGGATTTGTCCACCACAATCTTCTGAGGGGTGTCAATTCAGTCTGTAACAAGCTGTCCAGCTGGTAACTTCACTGTAAATGCTGAGTTTACTGTCTAACTCGCTCTGTCAACTCTCTACTGAATTTACTCCCACTTATCTTCTTCCCTGCCAGCATAGCTTACTCCATACGCATTTGGATGCTATGACATTCCGGCCAGCTCAACTCTCAATTTAAATGTTTTCAAGTGTTATGACAGGATATTGGTAAGGTAAATAAGCTGCTGTAGTAAGAAGCTAATCTTGATGGCCTTCAGTTTCCATGCCTAAAGCTGATAAGTTGTGTCAGTGGAGGATGGATGCAGTTTTCATTACATGGCTAATGGACCTGAAGCTGTGTATGGAAGTGTCCAATGCGTGTTCGAGGTGATAATGAAAGTAATGGAGGGGAATCAATTGTTTTTAACAATGTGTTTTATGTCACACCAACACAGATAGGTCTGATGGAGACAATGGGATAGGAGTGGGAACGAAGTGACCATGGCCTTAAGGTACAGCCCCAGCACTTGCCTGGTGTGAAATTGGGGAAACCACCGAAAACCATCTTCATGGCTGCTGACAATGGGGTTCGAACCCATTATCTCCCAAATGCAAGCTGACAGCTCTGTGATCCAAACTGCGCAGTCACTTGCTCAGTGGAGGTGAATAAACAGGTGACAAAAAGTCATAAATACAATGATGAGAATATGCAAAAAAAACACAATCATAAGCTAAAGATAGACAAGTCAGAGTGGGAAGAAGGAGCAACAGGAAGAGGAGACAAGGACAAATATGAAAATGATAACTACAAATACCTACATCAAGTTGTAGGAAGACTTCATTGGTCAGAGATGACAATTTCATCATTAACCAACTCTTATGAAACCCCTGTGTCTAAAGTCAGAACTGCCTTGCAATAGTGAGGAACGTAATGTTTGTGAAAGGACTATCAGATGAAAGTCTGTGGGATCCAATATGCTCCCATAAAAACTTTCTACAACTTGAGCCACACTACACAACAATGCATCTCCAGTATGCAAGACAGCAACAATCTAGAATTGCACTCTATGAGAGGTCTGTTCTTATAGTTGTACGTCTTTTCTTCCTAAGGTCCCCATGAAATGGTTTGGAGAAGGCCCAGTTACGCATCAGTCTTCAGGCACATACTAAACTTGTCAATGTCCCAAAAATTGAAGGATAAGGACTCTGTGTTCACCAGGACATCTGAGAAGATGATGCTGGTAGCTCATTCGAAGATACTATTTGTTTGACAGCACTCTACATGCTACTGTATCTTCAAAATGTTTTTGGAATTTGTTAATAACACAAATATAAATGATGAAAATAAATATGTTGCCTCAAAAAAGTTTAGGATATCCTCTGCATATGACTTGTAGTTCTTTGGGTGCTGGGGAAGCTGTGAAGTGGGCATGACCAGCACCAAACCACATTAAAATTGGCTACATCATGACAGTGAATGATATAACAGGGGGGGAAAAAAACCAACAGAAAACTTCATGAACGAGAAAGACATAACCATTCTGAGAATAAGCGAGACAAAGAGGAAAGGTAAGGGAGACGTGAAACTTGGAGATGGATACAGGCTGTTCTACAGTGGAGGACCTGAACCTAAAAATAGAATAGCAATAGCACTGAAAAAGGAAAGTTGTGGAAGAAGAGGAACAGAAGAATTGCACATGGTTCACACAGAGACTAATGGATGACAAAGTGGAAAGAAACTACTGTAATGAATCCTAAGAAACAAGGAAAGGGACAATGTGAACACATATGTATGAAAGATGAAGATGGAGTAAAAACAAAATCAGAAGAAATAATGAACACATGGGAAGGATATTTCCAGAAGCTACTACGTAGGAACTGACAAGAATCAAACAACAGGAGAAGAATTGACAGAAGAAATCATAATGAAGTTGAAATAGTTGTTTTGCAATGGACATATTGGATGGGTAAGGAAAGAGAAACAGGTTCCAGAAAAAACTGATTTTCAAGAAAGGCGACAGGAAAGGATGTAACAACAGCTAGACATAATTTCTATGTTCCAGAAAATAGAAAGGATCAGAAAGGAGGATAAAGAAAAAAACTGGAAATCAACTTCAAGAAGAGCACTTTGGATTCAATGATAGAGCCCATTTTCATCATATGACAAAACAATGGAAAACAATGGGGTATGAAAAGGGCATGGTGGTAACATTCATTGACATAGAAAAGGTCTATGATAGTGTCCCCATGGGAAAAGTTTTGGAAATGAACAAGTCAATGTATTTAAATAATAAATGCTACAGCTTCTTGAAAACACAAGTGGGCAAAAGAAGAAGGTTTAAGATTAAAAGTGGACCGAGACAAACAAGTGTTCTGTCACCCTTTCTGTCCATATCAGTAATGGATGATATGAGACCAACAAAAGCAGCGTACAGTGTAAGACAATTGAACCCGATGTTATTTGCTGATTTATTGTGATTTGGGGGAAAGATGACAAAGATGATCAAAAACTGCTAGATTGAAGAATGTGGAATGAAGATCAGTGAGGAAAAGAACAAGACAATGGTGATGACACGGGGAAAGAGCGAAGGGAAAGGTCATATTAAACTTGGGGAAAAAAATCCACAATTCTTCTTCTTTAGCGTTTATCCTGCCTAGTGGCAGGGTCCGCTGTGTGGATTCGTTTTCTCCATCTAATTCAGTCTCAGGCTATGTCTGGATGTAGTCTTACAGCTTTCAGGTCGTTGTGCACTGTATCGGTCCATCGCTGTCTTGGTCGTCTCATTGGGCTCTTTCCAGTGACTTCCAATGTATACTCTTGACTTTGCCAATGCATTGTCTTCTGCATGCAACACATGCCCAAACCAGCGCAGCAAACATCTAGAATTGGTGGAGTGAAGCCAGGGGCACATCACCAATTCTTACTACAGTGTATATATATCTATCTCTCTCGAAGGTGCGCGAACAATACCTCATACCCCACAACACCCTTTCCAATCTATTATCCCCACTTAAGATTGGTAGTGCCCCCAGCCATGGATATGCAGTCTATCAGAACAACTTTTGCTGTGTTCATTTTCCTATAGTAAAGGAGTACGTACATACTTCATGAACATATACATTCCTACAGTAAAGTACAATAAGGTTCCTTAGGTATCGAAGCCTAGCAAGTCTTTTAATTTTCACACCCCTCATGGCCCTCGTCTTTCTGAGGCCGATACCTTCAGTTTTTGAAGTGTCGGGCCCCTTCTATATTTCCCTCTGATTTAGGCCTAGTGTTAATAGAGGATGGTTACCCAGTTGTACTTCCTCTTAAAACAGTAATCGCCACCACCACCACCAAAAGCAAAGTGTGTAGCATCAACATGTCACGTTCCTGCCCCCGCTCTATTCCTTTTGTGGTGACTCCTAGTTGGACCAGTCATCTATAACATTTATAACAATGCCTGTGTAGAAGGTTTGTTTTCTCACTGCCACTTCACAGATCCCATATACGGACTTAATGCCTCAAAATTGTGTTTTGTACGACAATAAGGAAATAGTTGAAAGATTCCAAAAAGAGTACGGTACGCAGAATGAAAGGACACTAACTGGAACAGCAATGTCTCATGTTTTAGAGATCTGTATAATGGCCTAAACATCTTTCCTACACAACACAGCAGTTCAGGTCAGTGAAATCTGTACCACAGATCTTGCTTGTGACTAGCAAACAACTGAAACACACTCGTCTGGAAGACTGATATACTTATCGGTTTAAAGTCAACAGTATATGGAAAATCATTTCACTTTACGAATTTCAATGCTCGATCCCAGTTGTTGTATTATGCCTATGAAGGTAACCTTAACATAGCAAAACTTATACTTGTGCAGATGCATTAAGCAGTTCTTGTTTGAAAAACACGGTTACCACCAGAAACTTGCCACACAATATATTACACTCCACACTTTTGGCTTAACTAGTAAAAGAATAAGCGATAGAACAAATCATAACCTCATATTTAAAGAGATGGTCCAGAGAACGAGATGACCCGACCAAAACATTCATAACCAGCATCCACAAGCCCAGTCCGACATAAAATACACACTGCATGGCAACGATCTGACAGATGATTAACAACGGATCCCACGTTGTATTTCGAAACTGTCCTGTTAGTTTCTTCATTCTGTGGGGTAATTCTTCAGCTTGCCGAATGATTAAGGTAAGTTTCCATACACAAGCAGCAAGTTTTATAGATGGAAGGTATTATAACCATTAAGAAGAGAAAACAGCTCATGCGTCTTTCAATACAGAAACGTTTTGTTCACGTAATTTCAGCTAACGCTCTCATAATTATTAACGTAAACTTTAAAGCTTACAACAGCTGTCAAGAACACAGATTATCCATATTTTCGTAAGAACTTATCGTCGATAGACAGTGGTCGATATTGCAAAATTCGACATGAGTCAACCAAGTCGAATTTCCACAACTATGCTGCAATCGATGTTCGTTTTAAATGCTCTTCTGCGGACTGCGGTGTTGCGCAGCTCTGTTTGTCACTGTCACTGTCACACAGCACTTGCCCGCTAGGTATCGTCAAATACAGTTCTGTTCTGTTCGTGAAGGTTATTTGGGCTCGTTATTTCACCCAGACACTATACCGTATGCTATTTGTACTAAATCGACACACGCACACTTTTTCAATAAAGTAGTACACCAATAGAGTTGACAATGTTTTCGAAGGACGAAGTACTTGAAGATTGAGGGAAGTAGACCATACAGCAGACTCACAAAATGGGTTCAAAGCGCGGAAAGTAGATCAAGAAAAGATGTATCACCTAGACAATTAAGAGTGGGGAATTACGTATACAAGACTAGGAGTTATAGGAAAAGCACAGGGACACAAGGTATACTAATCTTCACGCTAGAGTGGCCGTCTCAGCGACTTCTACAATACATACACACCAGGCCAACATATAAGGGACAAACAGGAGAGGGCAGGGGAACGACGGAGGGGTGGATATATGTGAGAGTGTAGAACTTTGGACAGATGGAAAGAAATATCTGAGCAACGTATATGGGGGATGTAGGGAGGGTAAAGTGTCAGTGAAATCGTAAACAAAAGAGGAAGAGGGGCGACATTGTGTTGATATGAACATCAATAGTGTTTATTTTGTAGGCTCCTAGCATTCCATGGAAGGATGCGTACTACCATTATTAAAGATAAGGTGTAAACTTTCGCGAAGTTGACTAAGAACTGGTAAGATAGTGGGGTGATCGCCAAGTAGTTGAGTAAGCTGCATGAGAATGTGGAGAACACACTGATGAACATGTTCTCGCTGAGGAAGTGTAGTACCTGTTTGCGGATGCTGTGCGGGTTGCAGAGGCATTGACGGGCTCGATGTTGAGGGAGTGGGCTGACTGGGTTGAATGGGGTATTGAGAACTCAGAGATTGAGAGGGGTGCGAGGATGTAGTGGATTGCACTAGCTGGAGATATGCAGCTCTATCATAGCCGGGAGAAGGTTTAGGTGGCAAATCCTTAACAACCACTTGTGTGAATTTGCGTTTGCGAGGGGCGTCTGGTAATGGAGAAGGATGTTGAGAGGGTAGGGGAGGAAATTGGTGAACGTTATGATACTCCGAATAAGTAGGTGGAAATAGTCGAGCAGAAGCTTCTGAGAAGGAAATGTTATCAGTGCACATAAGTTTTTTGATTTCCACTTGCTTCTGATGAACAGCACAGTCTGATGAACCCGTTTCGTGTTCCTGATTGCAATGCACACATAACTTGACATTAGCAAGGCAGTCAGAGGTAGAATGGTTCATACCACAGTTGCGACAGCGAAAGTTAGTGGACTGGCAATTGCGGAGGGTGTGTCCATAACGCTGGCATTTGGAACAAATAATGGGGTAAAATATAAAGGGAGTGACTTCTAACATTACATGATAGATTGAAACATATTTGGGCAACGTTTTGGAGCAAAAAACAATCTTGATGGAGCCAGTAGGTAGATATACTGTCTGACCATCTTGGAGGGATTTACGGCGTAGGCGATGAACAGAATGAACTTTGACGTCACTCTGAAGTAAAGTAAGAATATCGGATTCAGTTAGATCTTTCTCAACACCGCGTATAATGCCTACGCGGAAGATATTTGAGTGAGGAATAAAGGCATGCAACTTTTGTGTCTCAAGGAACTTATTCTGCAGAAAGTCATTAGCATGATGAGGAGAGTGAAAGTTTACCTGAATCCTGTTACGGCCTTTATACTGGATGGATTTAATAGGAAATTTCCTTTCATGGAGTAGACGCCCTATAGCCATAGGGTGTAGATTGCCAATATTATTACCTTGTTTGGATGAAACAAAAACAAGATATGGTCCTGGGTGGTTTAATGGGTATAAATTACATGCACTAGTATTCGGAGGTTGAGCAGGAGGGGGAGGGTTAGGATTGCATTGAGTCGCAGTTTGCAACGAAGGGGTAGGAGTAGAATTAACATTCACGGTTGTATCCATTTTCACTACTTCTTCCCGTTCAACATTACTATTGGACGCGGGATGAAGGTCCCGAGTACCTCCACTATCAGAACTCATGCCACCACTGCACAATCACACGCAAGCTAGCACCGGAACGCACGAGTAAGTTCTAGAAATGTCAGACACCGAACACGAAACCTCGAACACAACGAAGCGTACAGGACGATGTCGCGGACGAGACTCAATTACAATAGCTAGCTGTTGACTAGCCAGTTCTAATCATGCTCTACGCCACTACTAGTCAAATACAGTAGAGACTGTATTTGGTATCGTGTCTGTTTACGTCGGCGGATTGTGAATGGTTCCATTAGATAAGATGGCCGCTAACTTCTAAGTTAACGTTAATTTTAAGTTTACGTTACGTTACGTTACGTTTGCATTGTGAATGGGGCTTTAGCCGGTGTTCTGAAGGTCTGCCTAGGGCAGTCACGAATGCTCAACGATATGAAAGGTATCGAATGCTACTTATGGAGCCGCCATATTGGGTCTTTAAATTAACGTAACCAAAGGCAAGTGTATTCGAACTTAGAGGATTTAGGCTCCAAATATTGAACAAAGATTTCTCATGCAGAATTTAACTGGGCATATATTGTTCATATATGTATAATTGAACAACTCGTAAATAACATGAATGCATTCACAGCTATTTGAATAGGAAGATAATTAATAGAATCTAAATTTCATCTTTTTGAGAAAAAAGAATCAGGAGAAGTGCTCATGTATACCTTTTCACGTCTATATTACTTGATCTAACCGTGTTTCTAATCAATATCGTCTGTCAAAGTACGTAATCTCATTGACAGAAGCATAGAAATATGTACAGTACCTCTCTTATATCATGAATAGATGAAATATTGAACTTAAAAGTATTCAAAGACAGTTGTAGTAAATTTCCTTGAGTATTTCCTTTATAAGAAAGTAGTAACGGGTACTGTATTTCTAAAAGGTTACATCAGCATGTTGACAAAGACTGAATACCTCTTGAGTTGAGTGCATTAAATTATGTTATATTTTTTCTTTTTTGCCAGTTGCTTTACGTCGCACCGACACAGATAGGTCTTATGGCAACGATGGGACAGGAAAGGGCTAGGAGTGGGAAGGAAGCTTCCGAGGCCTTAATTAAGATACAGCCCCAGCATTTTCCTGGTGTGAAAGTGGAAAACCACGGAAAACCATTTTCAGGGCTGCCGATAGTGCGGTTCGAACAAACTATCTCCCGAATACTGACCGCATGCTGTTCTTATCCATCGATGTGGTAAATTCTTTGTGTTCTGAGGCAAAAATACTTTTCTCACATATAAGAAGAGTGATTTTCTTAGCTACTCTAACTAGTTTATGGATAACCCATGCAGCTGAGTAGTACAAAGTGGTGGTGGTGATTATTGTTTTAAGAGGAAGTACTATTTGGTAACCATCCACTTTAAACACTAATCAGAGGGGAAATTTTGAAACGATCCGACACTTCGAAAAATTGTGGTATTGGCCAAAGAAATACAAATGCCACGAAGTTCGTGAAAATGAAAGATTCCCAAAGCTTCGACTGCTCTAATACCGTCGGGGTCGGAAAAGAACAAGAGTTGACCAAGGAGGAAAGAATGCCAAGACTCAGCTAAGGGCCCCGTGGTCGCCAACCTACGCTCTCAAGAGTCTCTAGGGGGCCCTTTAGTCGTCTCTTACGACAGGAAGGGGGTACTCTAGATGTATTCTACTGTCCCCACAAAATGGTTCAAACCTGACATCTGTATTATGTTTATGTCAACATCATCTGAAAACCGGTGATAATAATTTGTAGGGCTACAGTCTTCAGTTGGCTTTTGGAAAAGAAATCAAGGTAATACTCATCATCTTCAGAAGAAGAAGACCGAGCAAGAGGCTGTGCGGTTTCGGTCACGTCGCTATCAACTTGCACTCGAGTGATAGTGGGTTCGAACTCCACTGTTGGCAACCCTGAATATTATTTTACGTGGTTTCCGCATTCTTCACACCAGGAAAATGCTGGGGCTGTTCCTTAATTACGAGGCCACGGTCGCTTCCTAGCCCTTTCCTATCCCATCGTCACCATAAGACCTATCTGTGTCGGTGCGACATCAACCATATTGAATAAAAACGAATAAGAATAATAGTTAGGCATTATGTGAGTATTGGGCTACACTTATCATTCGAATCACATGTAACACTGTTGTAGGAGTGGTATAACACTTGCGGTATATAACTGCGAACCTGTTTGTATAGGCTTTCATAATCTTTACACCCCGCTAACCCCGTGCCTGTCGTGAGAGGTGACTAAAAGAGGCCCCAGGGTCTCTTAATTTGGAAGCCCGAATCGGCAACTACGGGGCCCTTAACTAAGTCCTGTCTTTTTTTCTGTCACTTAACTTACTTGTGCCAGGCTCCATACTTCTTTTTTTTTCCCTAAACGACCTCCCTTGTGTAGTTAACTCGGAAAAAAAAAGAAAACACGAATAATATTATTATACAGTTCCTATTACATTTGCTGCTTCCTTTAAAAAGACATAATTGTTTGGAAACTTTCCTATAATATTTTAAAGACTTGGGTAAATTAGAAACATTTTTGAGATCGAATTCCACTTGAGTGTTACTGTCCATCTACACTCTTCTGTTCAAATTGCGATTCATCAAAATGATATCAGAACAAAATACATAATGGAACCCGCAAATACAAAAATTGTTCATACAAACATGTGATTCTTCAGGAATAATTCCATTGTAATAATTTATTAACCTCGAACAAGACGGGATTTTAAATCGGTTGCCATTTATCACGTCTGTATTTTTTTTATCGTATTCACTGAGCTGTCCATTGCTTATCACTGGAAAGCGAAACACTATAATCCCGCCAGTTGACTTATTCTCACAATTTGGTGTAGCGCAGTATCCCATTTCCCTTAAAAATGCAAATATATTTTTATATTATCACATTGGGCCTGTCCACATCATAACGATGCTTAAGACCCAATATGGCCGTCACCGCGAAGGATTGTTGTAGCGTGACCAGACCTTCCTATTAATATACCGACCGTGGGTGTCCTATGGCGCTCCCCGCACCTCTTTTGTTTCCCATGTGTTTTATTTTTTTAAAATTCATGAATGGATTTTTAGAAGTTACAATCCAAATAACACATAAATTATTAGAATCGTGGTAGAAAATGAAATTTAAATTTAATGTGTGGGCGTTATGGGGTTATGGGGTAGTGTAAGGTCATCTCTGTCTCTATCCTTATTTAGGGGCTGCTTCAGGGTTAGGTGAAGAGTTATTGTTAAATGATTGTAAAGATATGTCAGGCTTGTTAGGTGAGTAAAACTTAATATCTGTGATTGAGTTCAGCTCATATACAGCGTGAAAATATGTTTTGACCATTATCACATTCTGTATCACTGACTGGAAAGTAATTTTCTTTAGATGGGATATGATAAGTTGAGTGGCGTTGACAAGGGATTCTCGCCAAGGTGGCTGGTGGCTGCTGTTCGAATCCCGCCCAATGTTCATGAGATTTTGAAATGGAAAGATATGTCGCCGTGGGTCGTATTTCGTGTAAAACTACGAGCTTGTGTGTTTTTGTTTTTTTTGCTTGATTTAGGCGTACTTAAGAATTTATCAAATCTTAATACACGGACATGTGATGCTGTAGCGACAATAAAAAATATACCTAAAAAAAGAGTCAAGAGTATGCATATAATTACTAGATTAAACCACGGCTCCCAGCTACGAAATTCGAATAGTAGGCCTAATCAAATGCAGAATTATTAAGGCTGCTATAATCAATTAAAATGAAAGCAAATCATCCTCAAGAATAGACATATCAATTTTTAATGCTAATTACCCGCAAAGTTTCTCCTTATTTATTTATTTATTTATTCGTACCGGTATCAGAAGCATTAATATTATAAATACATATATACTCTTACTGAATTATGTACTGTACATTATAGACAAAGTCACACTTATCAAAAAAAAAAAAAAAAAGGTCTATACTACTTTTGCTCAGAAATTGGCGACATCCAGTGCATTTTCTGTTGCCTGAAGTAGATCTTGTACTATGCATGTTTTAGGGCACCTACTACAATGCAACAAATGAGACGTCGTCTGGATCGCACCACACTCACACAATGAGGACTCGATGTTAAAACCTCACTTCTGCAGGTTGCTTTTACATCTTGTCACGCCTGCCTGTAATCTGTTCAGTGATCTCCAAGTACTCCATTTCTCCATGTGACCAGGTGGTAGTTCTTCACTTGGTGTCAGCCATTCTTCGGAGCGAGTGCAGCTTGCGCGCCACATATCAATTCGGGATTGCTGAGGTGTACCGTTAGGAGCCTCTGTTGTTCTGAGGAAGCTTTTCCTTGATTTGAGTCTTGGAGTGACTGGCCTGTATCCATACAGAGGGTGAGCTTCAGATGTTTCCGCCTTCTTCCTCTCGTTTTTTGCTGCAACCTCTCGATGGATATCAGGAGGGGCAATACCAGCAAGACTGTACAATTTGTCCAACGGAGTAGGTTGTAGACAGCCGGTAATTATGCGACAGGTATCGTTTAGAGCAACGTCTACCTTCCTGCGTGACTTGACTTGTACCATACTGGGGATGCATATTCCCCCAGGTAGTACCCGTTATCTTCCTTATAATATTATTTCTTGCTGCCACTTTTTGCTTGGTGTTCGAGCAATGTTTCTGGTAAGTGAGAGCACGATCAAGGGTAACTCCAAGATATTTTGGTGTGAAACAATGTTCTAGTGTGGTTCCTTCCCAAGTGATTTTAAGAGTTCTGTTTGCCATTTTATTTTTGAGGTGGAAGGCACAAGTCTGAGTTTTAGTGGGGTTCGGTCTCAGCTGATTCTCGTTGTAGTAACCAGACAGCACTGAAAGTGCATTAGATACTTTCTGCTCAATAGCATCAAAGCAGGTGTCTTGAGTGGTGATGGCACAGTCATCTGCATAGATAAACCTCTGTGTTGCTTCGGGTAGCGGCTGGTCATTGGTGTAGATGTTGAACAATGACGGAGAGAGAGCACACTTCCCCGAGGTAATCCATTCCTCTGTGATCTCCACCTGCTTCTTTTCCCCTGAAATTCAACAAAAAAATCTTCTATTTTCAAGGTGGTTCCTTATGAAGCAGGTAAGCTGGTAGTCATTAGTAGCATTGTATAGTTTCATAAGGAGTCGTCTATGGTTGACGCTATCATATGCAGCTGTAAGGTCAACAAATACAGCTCCAGTGATCTGTTTCCTTTCGAAACCATCTTCGATATGCTGTGTTAGCTTCAACACTTGAGATGCATAGCTCTTCCCAGTTCTGAATCCAGCTTGCTGTGGTATGAAGATTGCCTCTAACTTCTCCATTAGCCTATGGAGTATGAGTCTTTCAAGGATCTTGTACAGATGGCAAAGGAGTGAGATAGGCCGTTAACTCTTTGGATCCTTACCTGGCTTGCGAATAGCTATAACTCTGGCTTTCCTCCATAATTTCGGGATCTTGCATGATTGGATGCAGTGCAAAGCCAGTGCTTTGTGGGGTGAAGCTGATTCCTGCTCATGGTGCCCCTGCGAAGGTAGTTGGAATTAAATTTCCATTACTGAACTGAACGTCAACATTCCAGAAGCACTAAACTAAAGATATACAGATCCTTCCTCATTACACAAGGTCAATATATTTCACTGGGTCCCAGTTGATTCTGGTTTCAGTTTACTTGTGCCAAACAAGATTTTACGACTGGGTCCCTTCCTGATGCCAGCCTCATCAGAGGAATTAATGAGATGAAATGAATGAATGAGGGTGAAACCCAGTGTCAGCACATAGCCTACTCCTGTCGAATAGCTCTAAGGGGTCAGGTTATGGGACGGACGAATCACCATCAATAGAGTCATATGCTGTCACTCGATATGAATGTTGTGGAGAGGTTTGGAAGTGAATCAAGTGGTTAGAAATTTTATACTACCAGTCAACATGCTGATGTAGAATGGTTTTTGCGACCAATGGGATTAGAAGCTATTAACCACGGTGTCAGACTTGATGCCATAACAATCACGATCACCAGGCAGGCTTAAACTATAACATAAACAAAATGGCATTAGAAACACGATATAATTGTTACCATTATTCAGAATTTCCGACAATAACAGAACATAGGCTACTGCTTAGTCGAGCAACTCGTCTCCTTACTCCCAAGTATTTCCAGCCCAAAGCTTTAATCATTTTTGTACTCTCTTGTTGGAAATCATTCATAAAAAATTGTGCTGCTTTCCTTGGGATCATTTCCAGTTCTTGAATCAAGTAGTCCTGGTGAGGGTCCCATACACTGGAACCATACTCTAATTAGGGTAGGCTATTACCAGTGATTTTTATGCCCTCTCCTTTACATCCTTACTACAACTTCTAAATAACGTTATAGTCATAACCATATAGAGAGATCTGTAAACTTTATTTACAACCTCGTTAATGTGAATACCCCAATAAAGATCTTTCCATATATTAACACCTAAGTACTTACAGTGATCCTCCTGAGGTACTTTCACCCCATCAACACAGGTAGCCTAATTAAAACTGAGAGTCCTTTAGATGAAACTTTACAACCAGACTTTTCATCCTGTTTACCATCATACCATTGTCTGCTGTCTATCTCACAACATTGTTCAGGATTTTTTGCAGTCTCTCACAGTTGTGTAAATTATTTACTATTCTGTACAATACCTATAACATCATCTGCAGAAAGCCTTATCTGTGGTTTTAGTTCTTTACTCATATCATTTGAATGCATAAAGGTCCAATTATACTGTCTTGCAGGCGACCCTCCCCACTCCCTTTTAAAAGATACAGGTTCAGGTTATGCTTCACCTTAATTATCTGATTTCTAATTTATAGCAGTTTAGCCATCCATTTAACCAGTCTTTTGTCTAGTCCAATAGTCCTCATTTTCATGAGCAGTCTTCCATGATCTACTCTCTCAAAAAGCCTTGGATAGTACATTTGAGCTCCTGAATATAAAGTATTTGTTATTACTTGCTGGAGTCCTACAAGTTGAGCCTCAGTGGAACAACCTTTCCGAAACCAGAACTGCCTTCTATCAAACTTGTTAGTAATTTTGCAAATGGCTGGGCTGAATGGCTCAGATGGTTGAGTTGTGAGACGTAAAGCCAATAACATTGAATTTTGCAAATGAATCTAAAATCATTAGAAAGAATGCTTACATGCAACACGTCAAGTTGATTAGCCTGTAATTATTCACCTGATGTTTATTGCCCTGTCCTTTCTACACTAGGGCTACTATGATAACTCTTCCTTCATTTGATATAACTCCTTTGTCCAAACTGTAATACAATATTTAAGCCCCCTGTTGGTGGGGGCAGTAGAATAACACCCACAGTATCCCCTGCCTGTTGTAAGAGGCAACTAAAAGGGCTTCAGGGGCTCTCAACTTGGGAGCATGGGTTGGCGATCACAGGGCCCTTAGCTGAATCCTGGCATTGCTTTCACTTACATGTGTTAGGCTCCTCACTTTCATCTATCTGATCCGACCTCCCTTGGTTAACTCTTGTTCTTTTCCAACATCAACAGTGTTAGGTATTGAGGCCTAGGGAGTCTTTCATTTTTATGCCCTTCGCGGCCCTTGTTTTCCTTTGGTCGATGCCTTAATTTTTCGAAGTGTCTGATCCCACTTATTTTCTCACTCTGATTAGTGTTATACAGAGAATAGTTGCATAGTTGTACTTCCTCTTAAAACAATAATCACCACCACTCAAATATTTGATATGGCACTATATCTCATCCCATTTCCTTCTTCAGAAATCTTATCAATCTCAGCTGCTTTTCTAGCTTTCGGCATTTGTATCTTTTTGTAAATGTCTGTATTTTCATAGTTAAATATTGTCAGTACTCACAAGTACAGTATTAGTCACCGCCCCAACCTAGACATTATCCTTATATCCAACTATCTTTGCATACTGCTGACTGAATTCTTCTGCCTTCTGTAAGTCCTCACACATACAGTCTCCTTGTTTATTAATGATCTCTGAAATGTCCTTCCTGGACCTGTTTCTGCCTTGAAGTACCGTACCTACTATTGTAATTAGTCATATACAGTCGTATCATCACACTAGATTTTATTTCAGAACCGGTTTTCGGACTCTAAGGTCCATCATCAGCGTTGAAATATTTTTAAAACATTTGATTTTACATCTGTGTGTTGTCACATTGAGTTTTAAAAAGTTAAAATGGAGCCCGCTTGAGATCAGCATAGGAAGGGCTGGGTTATCCTCATGATCTAGTATTAGACAAACGTTCAGCCTGAAGTACGGGGCACGCTGGAAGCACATGATAATATGTCACCTCAAGATTGTAAACAATATGTTTTAAAAATATTTCAACATTGAGAGTCCAAAAACCAGTTCTGAAAGAAAATTTAGTGTGCTGATACGACTGTATATGACTAATTATAATAATAAGTACCACCATCACTACTGTTAATAAGATGGCTTTGATATTTTATGATGATTATAATTAAAGTACCTATACATTCCCTTCAATTTTTCTCTAAAATTCATATGACTGCCAATTATGTTTGCCATCATTTTATCTTTAGCTGACTTTTTTTGCCATAATTTTATCTTTAGCTGACTTTTTTGCTAAGTTTAATTTCGTAGTAAGTTCCTTCACTCTCTTCTTACTTCCACAACCATTCCTAGCTCCATTTCTTTTTAACCAGTACCCCCTTCTTAATCTCTTTGTTTCTCTACTCTACAGAGGTATTGCTCTGGAGCAGTGGTATTCAAACTGTTTTGGTTGGCGTACCCTCAAAATCCAATAGTTTTACTTCCGTACCCCCTGAAGTACAAGTATATTGCAATTATACCAGAAATAACAAATGTTGGATACCACATAATATTTCCGTAACTATAATCATCATCATCATCTTCTGCATCTCGTCCTGCTTGCTCAAGAGCCCCTGCACGCACTGAGGCATAAAAGAGTTGTGACCGGGAATCTAAGATCGCGTGCCCTTTCTGACACTCTAACAGCACTGGAAATCAAACGACGGTTGCCAGGATGACAGGCAAGTAGCTAAGCCACTACACCATCCTTTCCCCCAGTAATAACAATAATGTATTGTATGCATATCTTCGGTGGGCAAAAGAAACCTCAAAATTCATTCGGAATAAAGTTTACAGAAGAATCCCAAAACTGGGCGGTGAGCAATGGCCGGAGAACTGTGACTGGCATTTTCATTGCTTAATGATAGTCCAATTATTCGATGATTGAAAAATTTGGTGTTATATCTCAATACCATTTCCTCGCAGATAACGTTTCCTGCAATTTTCTTCTTGGCAAGGAATATCTTTATTGTCTCTACTGTGGTTTCCTGCCTTATTCTTCCCACGAAGAGCCAAGCCATCTTGTCTCTACTGCTTGTAGATCTTCATCTCCTGATCCAGTGCCGGTCACAGTAACTTGTTGCCACGCCTGTCGTCGTTTCCTTCTCTGGTATGCCAGCCTCCATGGCTCATCAGTTGTTGTATCCGTTGACCGTTCTTGTTTTTGGGTCGCTCCGCTTGTTTTCAATGCAGGGTAATCTTCCGCTGTGGTGTAGCTCTCACTTCTTTTACCCTGCCCCATGATGGTGTTGGATCCCTTTCGAATATTGGTGTTAGGTACACGCTTCTCAGTAAGGTTTTCATTTGTTGGTTGACGTTTTGTATTATTTTGTCTTCTACTACCTTGCATGTCTCGGCGTTCTGGTCATTCGGTTTTTCCCCGGCAGGTGTCTGTATAAGCTGGCTGCCGCTCTCACTTCCTCATCTAGGCGTGAAGCTGCTGTTGCTTGTAGTTGCCTGTATTACTTCATCAGATGGTGCTAGTTGTCACTTTGCCCTGCTCTCTGTCATGGAGTGATCTGTGTTCTCTGTTGTCCCGTGTTCCTCACTTCTTCCATAACCTCATCTTGTAAGTTTTTATTATACCTATTCTCATGTTCTACAGCATTTTCAAGCTAGGAATAGCGCTAAAGTACCCAAAAAGAGTAAATTATACAAATTTCTGGCCAGCAGGAATAACCATCAGACGCTTTTGGTTTTTTCGGAGGGACACAGGGGTATCGCTCGAATAAGACACATACGAGTCAGCCAGAGATAAGGAAAAATGAAAAAATATCAAGATAATGCTATGGAATATAGAAGGTTTAAAAAATGCAACGAGTATGGCACCAACAGATTGCATGGAAGGATTCAACATAACAATACTAAAGGAAACGTTCCTCACGGATCAATGGCAACATGTGGAATATTATGGCATCCATCTGCATGCAGAGCAAGGAGAAAGAGGAAGTACCAAAGGAGGAATAACCGTTCTCCTAAAGCCATGACTCACCCCAATAATCTCGACAACCAAGCAAGATCACACCATGCTAATTGAGACGAAGTATGTTACGATTATTTCGGCATACTTTCAACTGAATACAACTGCTATGGGTATAATAGATGAGTTAGGCCAACTAATCACAGAAAGTAAACAAGACAAACCTCTAATCATCGCAGGAGACCTAAATTGCAGGCTAGATATAGAAAATTATAAAACTAAACTAGTCATGGAACAGTTGCATGAAGAAGGCCTCTGCCTATTAAACAATTGCAATGTACCAACATATATCTGCCATAATGGCAAAAGCACGATAGATATTGCATTGATAAGAGGCCCAATAAAGGGGGAAATAACCCTTCTATGGACAGCAAATAACACATCATTACAAAAACGTATACCAATGGAAATTAAGCTTCAAGGAGAATGGAAAGAAATAAAAATCGAAGTAAAACAATAACTCGCAAGAAAAATAGGCATCAGGAAAGTAGAAGAATGATCAAAACATATAGAACAAATAGAAACGTTAATAGAAGATTCAAGATTGGAGGAAGCAGTGCAAGTTATGGAAGAACTTGTAACACAAGCCACAAGCCCTAGAAAGAAGAGAAAAGCAAAAAAAGAATGGTTCAACCAGGAATGCTATCTATCAAGGAAAGAGGTACTGGCAAACCTATACTAGCTAAAACTGAACATCGAGAACCACACACTCAACCAAGAGTACAACAAGAAGAGAAGCTGTTACAAGAAGCTACTAAAAGAGAAGAATAGGAAATTTTGGGAAGAAGAAGGCAAATGAATAGTAGAAACCAAGAGAGATCCATATAGCGTGCTACGCCCAAGGAAGCAAGCGCAGACACATTATATAAACATGGAAGAATGGCAAACTCACTTCAGTAGCATTCTCAACAAAGAAGGAATAAAAGATACACCAAAAACTGCACAGGAGAATGACCTGAAAGTACCAACAGAATGGGCCTCATTGACTGCAAGTGAGATCCAATACATCATTGCAGGAACAAAGAACAAAAAAGCTGCAGGACCAGACAGGCTATATAGTGAATATAATAAAGACACTATCCATCTACTGGTACCTATCTGGACAAAACTATATAATAAATGCGTAGAGACAGCATCAATACCAGAGAGGTGGAGACAATCAATAATCAAAATGCTGTATAAAGGAAAAGGAGATTCCAAAGACCCCAATAAATACAGAGGCCTTACGTTGGAGAATATTCCCTTCAAAATATTTACAAAAATAATAACTGAAATTAAGGCCATGGCCGCTTCCTTCCAACTCCTAGGCCTTTCCTATCCCATTGTCGCCATAAGACCTATCTGTGTTGGTGCGACGTAAAGACCAATGGGGAAGGAGGAAAAAATCAAGGAAAATGAGTGGGTGGGATAATTCATAAAGCTTTTTGGAGGGGAAGAAAACTGGTATAGGGAAACGGGCAGGACATATATAGTGAGAATAGTAGGGAACCAGATACTAGATAAGGAGATAACAAGGCAGGAAGTAATTAGGGTACTAAGTAATGCAAGACCCAAGGCAGCGGCGAGTGTGAATGGTATTAGATAGATAAAAGCCTTTATTTTCTGTGGCAAAGTTAGGGCTCTTGGCCCTTTCTTCCACTTAACCACACACATATTATTTGTTAATACAGTGACACTGATTAACTTAAAATACTAAGAACTACAAATAACACTAATTTTTAAGACAAAAATATGAATATACACACAAAGAAGAAAGAAAGAAGGGAGATGTTCAATAAATTTCCAATTTCTTTGCAATCATTTAAGAAAAGGTTAGGAAAATAACAGATAAGAAATCTGCCACCTGTGCGACTGCCCTAACTGCAGATCGGTAGTGATTGATTGATTGATTGATTGATTGATTGATTGATTGATTGAAGCCACTACCAAAAAAAAAAAATATAATAACTGAGAGAATAAAAGAAACAATCAACGAACATCTCCCAGAATATCAATTCGGGTTTAGAAAAGGAAGATCAACTTTAGTCACAATAGAACTGTTGTTAAATGACATCTGGGAAGCTCTTGAAGGAAAAGGAAAGTTGTATGCCTTATTTATAGATTTCATTAAGGCTTTTGATTTCGTAAACCGGAAGCTGGTAATAATGAAACTAGAAGAGACTCTAGGCAAGAACAATATATGGATGAGAAGTGTAAGCTCAATGCTCCAATGGAACAAAATAAGAATCTTGGACAATCTTTCAGTCTCAGAGCCGATACTCCAAACAAACGGAGTACTGCAGGGAGATCCACTAAGCCCTTTACTATTCATTCTGGTAGTAGAAGAAATATTGCGAATAACCCAAAAGAGAGGGCATAGTAGCATACGCATACGCCGAAAATATAGTGGTTGGATCAAAATATATCATTAAACTCCAAAACACTATAGATGGCATAGAGAAATGGTGCTCCAAGCATGAGTTCGAAATCAACTTATCTAAGACAGAAATGATGGTCTTTAGACAAGGAGGAAAGGCCCCAGCATTGGCAGAAATCAGCATCAAGAGGACGGCAGTAAACCCGTAAGAGATTTTAAATATCTAGGCATCACGCTGCAAACAAGCGCTAAATATAACTGATAAAGCAGCGCAAGCAACAAGGGCGATGCATGAGGTAGGCTACATTAGAACCCTCAACATAAAGACAGCAATGATGCTATTTAGAGCTAAAATAATGACAATACTAATGTATGGGATAGAAGTTGGTCGCATCTCACCGAAAAGAACCTATTCGTAAAAATCATTATACATCAAAAGAGCACTACATGCTCCAGACTCGTCTACCTCGTTGCAAGAGAAACATTCCTTATCGAGGATTTTAGGACACTTTTGACTCTACCCAACACCAGAGCCTCGGAAAATTTTCTATCTACTTTAAAAGCAAAAAGAGAAGAAATACTCCAAGAGTTCTATGGAGCGGGGGCCATGATAGACCGGACATGGACAACATCGAATTTTGAGATGAGGCATGTGTTTACTAGACTGGCGGTACACGGTTTTCATCATCTCATCTGTAAGAACACATCATACTATGAGCCAGCTGAGACGTGTGAATGCAACTTAAGCGGGAAAACATGTGAACCTTACCACAATAGAACTGTGCAGAAAAGAACCAAACTGAGGTGCCAAAGCGCAAACTTGAAATTACTTGAATAATTTATATTTGTATGTAACTTACCTCTTTTTGTCTGGCCATTTGGCTGCAATAAAAGTATTATTAATTATTCGACCATTGGAGTCCTCTGTTCCATTCTCAAACAACACGGCAAGCTTTCACAAGGCAGATGGAGAAACATGGTTTTCTCGTGAGTGGACTTACGAGGTTTTAATTGTCTAGCAACAATACTGTATATACCATACGAGTATAATTATTAACGCAACAATAAATGTTGTACTATATACACTGCTACGGAAGAAAGCTTGCAGTGAATGACTGGATTTCAAAACAAAAATTTAAAAAAGATCAATGCAGCATAAGTAAGCATTTTTACATACCTAATCAGTCATCATCATCATCATCAATGTCCCACTCCAGTCACCCGGGTGTGGTTAACAAGCTTCCTCCACTCCTTTCTGTCCTTCCACTTTTCCTGCTCTATTACCTCCGCCACATCCAATCCAGCTTCCTCTAATATCCTTCCAAATCTGATCCATCCACCTTCTTCTCGGTATTCCAACTGACCTCATTCCCTTAACTTCTCTTTCTAGTTCCCTTCTTGGTACCCATTCCTTTCCCATATCTTTACATGTCCGAACCATCTCAGTCTTGCTTTCTGTATTTTCTGTACTAACGTTTCTATATTTAACTCTTCTCTGATTTTAATATTTTGAATTCTATCTCTTCTTGTCTTTTTAACCGATGTTCTTAAAAATTTTATTTCTACTGCTTGGATCTTACTATCTTGTCTCTTATTAGTTACCAGCGTTTCTAGTCCGTATGTTATAATTGGTATGAAATACTGTTTATATAATGTTAATTTTGTTCTCTTGGGTACTTTGTCATCACATAAAAGCTCTCTGACTTGATGGTAAAATGTTGTACCTTTACTTAGTCTGTTATTAATTTCAGGGTTGATTTCATTACTTCCATTAATAATGCTACCCAGATATGTAAACTGTTCTGCATTCTCTAACCGTTCTCCGTTTATGTTCACTTGGCTTCTCTTTTTCTCTTTTCCACAGTGCAAGACTACAGTTTTCTTTTTACTAATTACCATTCCAAACTCCTTCAGATTTTCATTTCAAATGTCGTCTCCTTTGTACTTCCTTTTCTCCCCTTTCCCAAATCATCACATCATCTGCAAATAGCAAAGCATTCACTTCATCACTACTGATACTCTGTTTTACACGTTTTATGACTTCATCCATCAATAGAATAAACAGTAATGGCGACAGTGCACTTCCTTGCTTGAGACCTTTTTTTGTATAAAATGTTTCAGAGTCACCACTCCCCACTTGTACACTGCTTTTACTCTTATGATACAACATTTTTTCTTGTTAATTAGTGATTTTGGTACATTCCTTTTCAGTAGGCATTCCCATAATGTTTTCTCTTAACTGTATCATAAGCTTTTTCCAAATCCAAAAATATGAATATGATTTCCTTGTTCCTTTCCAGATGTTTTTCTATTATCGTTCGCACTGTAAATATCAAGTCTATTGTTGATCTATTCGGTCTTAAGCCATATTGTTCTTCCTCTAACTGTGTTTTTTTTATATCTGTCAGTCTTTTGTCTATGACTTTCTCCATTATTTTTTGCCCATGTGATAATAGGGTTATACCTCTATAATTTTCACATTTCTTCCTATTTCCTTTTTTGAACAATGGTACAATGCTACCTTGTTGCCAATCTTCAGGTATCCTTTCATCCTTCCATATGGCATGAGGGCTCGGTATAGCCACTGTAGTCCAATGCTTCCTGCTGCCTTAATCATATCAGCATTGAATTAGTCTTTTCCACTTGCTTTAACTTTGGTCATTGCTTTCACTGTCCTTTCAAGTTCCAACCATGTTATTGGGTTCTCTTCTTTTTCTCCATCTATTATTTCCATTCTCATATCTCCTTCTTTCTCTGAGCAGTCATCCTCCTTATAAAGTTTTTCAAAATACTTTTCCATCACCTTTTGAAGACGCTTTTCATCATGTACTATGGATCCATCTTCTCTCTCTAGCTTTGATTTTTTCTTTATTTATTCTTTTCGATTTTATTACTCTGTATAATAGTTTCTGATTTCCTCGACTATCTTGCTCAATTTTGTTGGTAAACTCTCCCCAACATTTCTCCTTTTCTTCCTTGACACTCCTCTTTACTTGTAGTTTCAATCTTTTGTATTTCGCATGTAACCTTTCTATCTTATTCTCATCCCTCTGATACGTTTTTTGCTTTTCATTATTCATTTCTTTCTTCACCTTGTTCCTTTTTTAATTTATTCTTTAATTTTGTCTGACCACCACCGTGTCTCCTTTCCCTTTCCCTTAACCTTTGCTTTTGTTTTTCCGCATACCTCAATTGCTGCTTCCACAAATGTATGTCTTAAATTGTCCCACTCTTCTTCTCCACTTCGTATTTCTGTGTTAGGCAACTTCCTTTTTATACAATCTTGGAATGCCATTCTTTTATCCTCCTCGTCCAATTCCCAAATCCTGATCTTTGGTTTCTTCTTCAGTATAATTTTAGGAATTTTTACTAGTTTTAATTTCACAATTAATAATCTGTGGTCACCCTCCATACTTTCACTGGGGATTATCTTCGTATTCATGACGTATCTTCCCCATTCTTGGTCTGTTATTATAAAATCGATGAGTGTTCCGTACTGTCCATCCCAACTATATTTTCCGATCTAATGGCGCTATTCCTCTTCATAAACCATGTGTTCTTTAATATCAGGTTATTTCTTATACAAAAGTCCAACTGTTTCTCTCCATCTTCATTTCTATCACCATACCCATGTGGGACTAGAACATTCTCATATCCCATTCTATCAGTTCCCACATGAGCATTCAGATCTCCCATTATCATCATCCCATCTCCAACAATATGTGTTTCCAGTTCATTGAGGAACTCTTCTTTTTCTTCCATGCTACTTCCTGTCTGTGGAGCATACACCTGTACTATCTTCAGTAGTTCCTTGTTTACATGTATGTGTATTATTATAATTCTTCCATTTACATACTTAACTTCAGCTATTGGTTGAACATTCTGATTCACTACAAATCCCACACCATTTCTTTTCTCTTTACTGTTACCCAACCAGTACAAGGTGTTCCCCTTTCTTAGTTTCTTCATTCCTTTCACTTTCCATTTTACTTCACTTAATCCCAGGATATCTAGTTTTCATCTCTCCGTTGGTTCAATCAATTCATTTTCCTTCCCATTCATTGTTAAAATATTTATTGTTCCATATCGGGTTTTGTTCTCTGATCTAACACTTGTACAAACATCAGGATTACCATCATACTGTGCATCTGTAGCCAGAGACTTGTTAATTCCATTTCCATTTTTAAACTTCCATCCGAGGCTTGTATTATAGTTGAAAGCAAATACAACTTGACTCATCTGCTGACCTGCTTAGCCTAATGCATCTGAGGATTTTCTTTTGGGGTTTACTCCGTTAGCCTCTGAAGATACCTAATCAGTGGGAGGTGCAAATTAACGCACGTTTTAGAATGAATAGTTCGGAAAGGGGACTCTCTGAAGTTGAATATAAAGACGCTAAATCAAAACAAGATTTTATTGAAAATGAGATGGCTCAACTCTTTTCTGGACTGCTCACCAAAACAGAAGTACGATCATTTTGCGTACCTCTTGAGATGATCCTGCGTACCCCTAGTGGTACGTGTACTACGCTTTGAATACCACTGCTCTAGAAAATGCCATGTTCAAGGATGCACCAGAATTGTTATAAACAGATTATATGACAAAACTGACAAAAATATACTTGAGAAACAATTTGGTTTCAGGAAAGGCAGGTCAACACTACATGCTGCAGATAACTTACTAAATGTCTTTCAACAAGCTCTTCACCATCCCAGTGGACAACAGAAAAGCCTTCGATTTTCTGGAAAGGAAAATCATAATAGAAAAACTAGAATCTCTAATTGGGAAAGGTAACTATCTGATGCAGATTATGAACAATATCCTGGCAGTAGACAGCAAAGTAACTGTTGTCGACAAACTGAGAAATTCCAAATTCATCACCCAAATCAAACACTGGAACCCAGTGAGCACTTTGTTATTTAACATCCCAACAGCAAATATAACACCTGCAGACAGTCCACCAACACTATACACGTATGCCAATGATATGGTCGTATGTGCAAAGAATTTTCAGAATGTGCAAGCTTCCTTTAACAACTTAAATACTTGGGCTGAAGAAAATGGTCTGTCAGTCAACAGAGACAAAACAGTGCTTGTTGTATTCAGAAAAGAAGGAAGACTATCTACTCAGGATCAAGTGCAACTAGGCACTCAAGTGCACCCACTCAAGATCTCGAACCACTACAAATATTTGGGAATAACCTTTCAAATCTCCGGCTAATATTTCATTATACACTGTACCGGTTACGACCTGTACATGCATATCTTTTGAGAGTTAATTGTATTTAATCATCACGCGTATTACTCCGTGCAAGCCTGGTTTGTTTACATTCAGCGGGACGAGCGAGCAAGCTGAGGACAGCTGTATGTGTGACGTAGCTGCAGGGGCTAGTTAGATCACCCGCCTGTCATGCCACGTGCAGCTGGCCTGAACTCGTATGTTCTAGATTCAAGCGTCACACCTTCCCGAACATTCGACGGAGAAAAAATTTAAAACTCCTATAATAATTATGGTAGCGACTTGAGCAACATGTCATTTTAAAGGGAATCACATAAACGTCGCAATGCTTGAATTTCAAGAAAATCCGTTGAGGGATTCAGGAGATAACCAGCTTCACGGCATATGTGACGTAGATGTCCCCAAACCGAATATAAGGAGGGCTCAATATAGCCTGATATCTCAGTCAGTCAGTCAGTCACAGTCGAGTAGTCAGCGTGGCTCTACTCCCTGCCATAATCGTCAGAGGGTATCTTCGTGTGGTTATAGTCTCACTGAGGAACTCTGAATTTCCTCGAAGTCTTTATTTACGAGTGTTGAGGAACGAATTCTTCTAAGTCTTTATAAATGGGACTTGTAATATTTATGAGTGTTGAGGAACTCTGAATTCTTCTAAGTCTTTATAAATGGGACTTGTAATATTTACGAGTGTTGAGGAACGAATTCTTCTAAGTCTTTATAAATGGGACTTGTAATATTTACGAGTGTTGAGGAATGAATTCTTCTAAGTCTTTATAAATGGGACTTGTAATATTTACGAGTGTTGAAGAATGAATTCTTCTAAGTCTTTATAAATGGGACTTGTAATATTTACCAGTGATGGACTCTAAATTTTCTCCAGTGATTTTTCAAAGACTTGTAATATTTACCAGTGATGGACTCTAAATTTTCTCCAGTGATTTTTCAAAGACTTGTAATATTTACCAGTGATGGACTCTAAAATTTCACCAGTGATTTTTCAAAGACTTGTAATATTCACGAGTGATGAACTCTAAATTTATTCGAAGTTTTCATGAGCATAGACTTGTGATTTTTGCCAGTGATTACTTAAAGACTTGTAATTTTTGCCATTGATGAACTATAACATTATTGGAAGTCTTCATGAACATGGACTTGTCATTTCCATGAGTGTTAAAGAGTGAATTCTTGAAAGTCTTTATGAGCATTGACTAGTGATTTTACTAGTGGTGAGAAAACTAATTATTCAAGGTTTTCATGAACTTTGACTTATAAATTCTGCGAGTGACGAAGAACACATTTTCAGAGTTTTGTGGACATTGATTCTATCAACCTCATTGTACTTGGGTAATGTGATTACCTGCAACATCGTCAGGAACCGTCGGAGGTCATCCCGAGCATCGGGAATTTGAGGCGTATTCCATGCAACCAACCTGGATGGTCCGTCCGCATCTTGACGGAGTACTTGGGCATCTTCTGGAACGTGTTCCAGCCAGTGCGGCCTGGAGAGCTGGAGACCCGGGCCATTTAAAGGACAATGTGGAAGACAACCCCTGTCTACCATGAGGTGATGTGCAATTTAATATGCATTACATGAATAAACTCTTATCAAATCAGATTCAAACTTTTCTTGTAGATAGGACCCTGCCTCCTGTACCAAGAGCTGATATTCATCCAGTTTAGCCCTGAGAACTATTCCATGTAGAGTTGGGTCGGATTCGTTCAAAGGAAGGAGCGCGCTCTTTCGCTCCGCTCTCCAGATGGAGTCAGCTCCGGGGAGTCGTTCGAAGGAGCGGTTTGCTCCAAGCATCGCATGGCTCGAAGAGCCTAGCCTCTTCCACACCCCCCCCCCCCCCCCCCACACACCACATTCACTCGCTCCTTCGACACGCTCCAAGCGTTGTATCGCTCTTCCTTCGCTCATTTAAAGAAGTGTGCGTCTTTGCCACAGCTGCCAACCACATTGTGAGAAGGAAAGGAAGGAAATGGTTGAAAATCTATATTATTAATAAATACATTCTGATGTAAGTCCTTGCAAGGAATATTAGAATGATATAATTCCGAGAAGAAGATATTTTTTCCCTGTTAAATATTTTAAAAATAACGACGACAAACAATCTGTGTTGGTAAGCTGTACCCTTGTTCACCTCCACCCCTTACTACAAACTGTGTTTAGGACGTAATTCATCAAATAGCCAATAGATAGCATTGTAATACGGTTCTTCTCGAAGAATATCTTTCTTGGAAACCCGACAAATTGTGAGAAATACATACACAGAAAGAGACAGGCTATCAGCATCTGTTAACCAGACGTGTCAGTCTCAGTATACCTGCCCCTGCATAAAGACATTATACTACCGAGCTCGATAGCTGCAGTCGCTTAAGTGCGGCAAGTAGGCTATCCAGTATTCGGGAGATAGTAGGTTCGAACCCCACTGTCGGCAGCCCTGAAAATGGTTTTCCGTGGTTTCCCATTTTCACACCAGGCAAATGCTGGGCCTTAATTAAGGCCACGGCCGCTTCCTTCCCATTCCTAGCCCTTTCCTGTCCCATCGTCGCCATAAGACCTATCTGTGTCGGTGCGACGTAAAGCAACTAGCAAATAAAGACATTATGACCAACTCAACCCGTAATAAACAAATTCTCATAATTCCAGTGTAGATTGAGAAAATTCGTCATTTCTCTTACGCAGAATGTGATCACTTCCATAACGCGACAAATCCCTATGTCTTTCTTTAATTATTTTATACGAAAACGAATGCATTAAAATTTCGAGTAGGCAACATTATCTGCTTTTTCCTTTTTATTAATTGGCACCAATGTTCCATTGTGAACTGGAGTTTGTCGAATATCGGTCTATGGTCAGTTTTGTCTACAGTGTTCAGTGGGAATCATGGCTTTAAGGCAAAAGAAAAAGAGTGACATTTTAAACTTTTTTAAAGATTTAGGCGATGGGAAAGCAAAGTGCAATTTTTGCTCAAAACAGATTTCGTATAAAAGTGGCAGTATGTTTAATCTCGAGCGCCACGTTCGAAATTTACATCCTACTATGTCGTCTACAGAACGGCTAACGCCCGCTCTTCCCTCTTCAGAAGAAATTTCGGATGATCGTAGGTTAGCAGTGGCTTCGATTGCAACTTCTAATGAAGATGATTGTAGAGTCACACCAGCATCAGCCTGTGTTACACTTGAGCAAAGCGGAACTCCCCACCGGAATTCGGGTCAGACGTCCATTAGTTCCTATAGATGCACCGACCTCTTTCCAACAAAAGCAGTAGAGAAATTGACATTTTAGTTTTGGAGTCAATTGTGGAAAATTACTTGCCATTCCGCATCGTTGAAAGTAAAAAAAATTAGGACACTGATTCATAAACTCAATAAAGCTTATAATTTGCCTAAAAGAAAAACTCTATCGCAAGTAATTCTTCCACAATTGTATAATATGACGAAAGAATTTGTCAAAGAACAATTGGAGTCCGCAGTCTACTGTATGTGACATTACCTACTGACTTGGACTTCTATGAACAACGATTCCTACTTGTCCGTGACGGCTCATTTCATCGAGGGAGTCGAGTTGGTATCTGTTCTACTGGAATGTTTCATTACAAGAAGCACACGGCTCGAAACTTGGCTGAAGAACTCATAAGAGTTGCTCGTGAGTGGAAAGTGGAGACTAAAATCGTGTGTATTGTTAGCGATAACGCTGAAAATATTGTGGCTGCAATACATCAGACAGCCTGGAGGCAAATCCCATGTTTTGCCCATAATTTAAATTTAGTTGTGAAGTCGAACTCCACTGTGTTAAAGACATCACTGCGAAAGTGAAAAAAAAAAAGTGGACTTTTTCAAACGCAGCTCACAAGCTGAAGGCAAACTGCGAAAAATGCAGGAGCAGATGGGTGAACCAGTCTTGAGTATTAAACAAGATGTGGTAACGAGGTGGAATTCCACCTTCGTTATGCTCGAGAGGATTATTGAGGTCCAACGAGCTCTAATTTCAACAATTGCCTTAAACTACCCTGATCTGCCGCAGCTAAATAGCGATGACATCCAAAAGATCAAGCAGTTTGTGAAGTACTCAGAGCTTTCAAACTGGTCACTGAAGAGATGAACAGTGAGAAACAAGTGACAGCCTCTAAAGTGATTCTGCTGAGCCAGTCACTTAGACAATGGTGTGCCCAGTTTGTAAATAACTTTGCAATGTGTACGGAAGTGCAGGAGATGGCTCAAAAGATACTGGAAGCTCCTACAGTAAGGTTTACAAATATCAAAAAGAGTGCCATATTTTCAGAGGCAACAGCAGTAGATCCGCGCTTTAAATTACATGGTTTCGCGGATAGGAGTTGTTATAACTCCTGCAAACAAAGACTTATCCGTTTCTGTGAAAGTCACCAACTTCCCGTCAGCTCAGATGATGTTTCTCCTACTGCCCTCTCTGAAAGGAGTCCATTCACAGCTAAAGTTTCGAGTTTTGTCCGGAGTCCACACGAAAAATCAGCTGCGATAATTGAAGTGGATAACTTTCAAGAGCCATTGTTGCCTCTGAAAGGAAATCCACTTGTTTGGTGGTCAGAAAGACAACATGTGTACCCTTCTCTCCACAAACTGGCATTGAAGCGTTTGTGTGTAGTCGCTACTTCAGCGCCTTAGGAGAGATTTTTTTTTTCAAAAGCAGGACAGACTATAATTGAGAGAAGGAGCCGACTCACAGGAAAGCGAGTGTCCCAGATTTTATTTTTAAATTCTAATTTAAGTGAGTGGTGTATTTCGGGTGATGTACTTTGTGTAAATAGTTTGTACATAAACTTTAGCTTCTAGTTTTATATGCCTGAGAATATTATTATAAGAGTGCAGCCGAATGAGTTTACCATATTAAACACTACGTCATTCCATTTAAAGTGATAATTTACTGGCACGAAACAAATGTTGAATAGCGAATTTGGACAGGCGCTGTGTGTTGCCAAAGGACGTCGTTTTAAACGTGGCGGTAAACACAGACTGGTTACGTGTACGTGTCGAAGGAGCGGGAGTTGGAGAGGGAAGAGCGGAATGGCGAGGAGCGGAGCGAGCTCGGGGGATGAGCTGGTTGAAATTCAAGGTAAGTTCTCTTCACTCTCTCTCTTGACGCTCTCAGTATGAGCGAGTGTTATGTTTGAACGGTACGCTCTTTTGAAAGGAGCGAGCGGGGAGTCGCTCCACAAAAAGAGTCGTTCACCAGGAACGACTCGCTCCTGAGCGACCCAACACTAATTCCATGCTTACGTTGAAAATAAATCTTAAAGTCGGGCTCTTTTACTGGTAGGCCTACAACACGTATAAGAAAAAGCAATAAATGCTATAAAAGCTCTCGATGAATAAATTACATACACAAGCATATACAAGCTGTAGCTAAAAACTTCAATACAGCTCTTCACAGCAAAGTTCATACCTATTTTAACATATCAGTCTGGCTTGAGCAAGTGAGGAGCGTGGTCGCTCTGTATAGTGCGTGCCATAAATATGATTGGTATCGAGCAGTACCGGGCTGCGATTGGGAGGTGGCAGCTGAAGCAGAGGAAGGAGGCCAAGAATGGACTGGCAATAAAAAAAGAGGAGGTAAAATGGGGTGAAGCGGTGCTGGTAGCAGCAGTGTTAGCTGTGCTTCTAGTCATTGGGGGGCTGGAATTAAACCCAGGCCCAAATACCAGTGGCAAATTCATCATGGAAGATTTGGCATCACTTAAGGTGGTAGTGAAGGAAGTAATACAATTTTATTTTATTTTTTTTTGCTATTTGTTTTACATCGCACCGACACAGATAGGTCTTTTGGCGACGATGGGATAGGAAAGGCCTAGGAAGTGGAAGGAAGCGGCCGTGGCCTTAATTAAGGTACAGCCCCGGCATTTGCCTGGTGTGAAAATGGGAAACCACGGAAAACCATCTTCAGGGCTGCCGACAGTGGGGCTCGAACCCACTATCTCCCGATTACTGGATACTGGCCGCACTTAAGCGACTGCAGCTATCGAGCTCGGTGGAAGTAATACAAGAAAATAGTCAATGGGATAAGGTGCAAGAAATAAAGGACATGATGGAAAAACAGAGAAAGGAGATAGGGAACATGAAGAAATGGTTAGAAACGAAGACTGAGGAATTGAACAATAGAGCATGCAACAATGAGAAAGAAATAGAGTTATTAAGAGGGAAGGTGAAACATCTAGAAGAGGAGGTGATGATGATCAAGAAAGAAGCAGAGGGGTACAGGCAGGAGAGAATGAAGAAAGCCATATTTATATATGGTGTGGAAGGTGAGAAGGAAGGAAAGATTGATTTAATCTATAAGGTGGTAGAGGTCATACAGGATAGGATGAAGATAAATTTCAGTGAAGTTGACATAGACGATGTGGAGAGAGTGGTCAAAGCAAGGCAGAAGAAGATTATATTGTCACGTTTTGTGGTGGCAGCTGTGGACAGTATCATTTAGAACTGTGTCCTAAAAGAACAAGAAGACTCCTAAAGAAACAATACCGGCATGCATATTTGTGAGCATCTCTCCTTTAAAAATATATTTCTTCTCAGGCTATGTTTGTATGAAAAATATATTGTAACTATTAGGCTCTTCAGTCTGCCAAAACTAACTTTGAGTAAATAAACCTATAAACTACATGAGAGAGAAAACATATGCTAAGAGTATTGCATTTGCTTAAGCCACAACTCTTTAGCTACATTAACAGCAGATGTGGGACTTAAGCCTTTATGGCTCATTGTTCATAGTAGACTTCAACTGTTTCATAACTTGCTAAAACAGCCATTATTTGCAACTGGACATCCTCCTTTCTTCCATATATGGGGACTGTATTTTGTAATCTTAAACAAAACCATGTTTTTTTAAGGAAGGCCTTATCTGTGACTGAGTTAATTCTTTATGAAATGATAACTATTACCAGTCACAAGTTTTATTAAATGATTTACTCCACTACGCGTTTCAGAGACTTTACTCCATCGTGAAGTGGTGAAAATTGTGACATGTAATTGTTGCTCTACTTGACACTCAATTATTTTCAAAGAATATTAAGTTATACTATTGCATTTAAGAGTAGGAGCTATGTATTTTGAAGTTAAATGGTAACAGTAATTGCCCCCATGGATGAAGGCAGTAGAACAACATCCATATAAATCCAATGCCTGTCGTAAGAGGCAACTAAAATGGGGCAAGGGGCTCTTAACTTGGGAGCATTGGTTTGGTGACCACGAAGCCCTTACTGAGTTCTGGCATTGTTTCCACTCACTTGTGCCAGGCTCCTCACTTTCCTCTTTCCTATCCGACCTCCCTTGGTCAACTCTTGTTCTTTTCTAACCGCGACGGTATTAGGTTCATGAGAGCTAGAGGTTCTTTCATTTTCATGCCCTTTATGGCCCTTGTCTTTCTTTAGCCGATACCTTCATTTCTCAAAGTATCGGACCCCTTTCATTTTTCCCACTGATTAGATGGTTGCCCAGTTCCAGTTGTACTTCCTCTTATAACAATAACCACCACCACCAATACTCATTTCTTGTAAACAGTGGACATCCACCCTTCTGCTCCTGAGTTCCTGAACTGTTATGTACCGAGCTTGATAGCTGCAGTCGCTTAAGTGCGGCCAGTATCCAGTATTCGGGAGATAGTAGGTTCGAACCCCACTGTCGGCAGCCCTGAAAATGGTTTTCCGTGGTTTCTCATTTTCACACCAGGCAAATGCTGGGGCTGTACCTTAATTAAGGCCACGGCCGCTTCCTTCCCACTCCTAGCCCTCTCCTGTCCCGTCGTCGCCGTAAGACCTATCTGTGTCGGTGCGACGTAAAACAACTAGCGAAAAGAAAAAAAAGAACTGTTATGTTATCACAAGAACTGCTGTAGGACATTGTTAGAAGTGTCACGATAAAAGAAGATCTAATCTGCTTATCTCCCTTACTCTCTGAAAAAGCTTTAAACATAGAATACGTTTTATCAGAGGATCTACTTGGTAAAAGGACAAACGGATAGCATTGTTAGCAGTCGTATAGTGCATAGATGTACTCTGCCATGGTCATAGTTACCAAAAACTATTGTTAAGTATAATTTCCGTGTGTGTAAAACCTCATGAATACAAACTCACCTAAGACGAACACTCGGTTAACATGTACAAAATTTTGGTCCCGGCAGAGAGTGTATTATTTCTTATGGACAGTCTTCTCGGTTAACATGAATTTTGGTTACCACGAACTATGAACTTTTTTTTTTTTTTTTGCCTCCTGCACCATTATATCTCAGTTAACGTGGACCACTGACACTATTTGTTGCTTTTTAAGTTGTTTTTCTGGTAGGAACACAAACCGTTGTCAAACTATAGTTTATTTGGATGTCAAACTGTAAGAGGATTAAAATTGACATTTCTTGGTGCAATTAGATTGACACTCACCGAGCGAGTTGGCCTTGCAGTTAGGGTCACGTAGCTGTGAGCTTGCATTTGGGAGATAGTGGGTTCAATCCCACCATCGGCAGTCCTGAAGATAGTTTTCTGTGGTTTCTCATTTTCACACCAGGCAAATGGTGGGGCTGTAACGTAGTTAAGGCCATGGCCGCTACCTTCCCAATCCTTTACCAGTCTTGCATTGCCAAAAACCTTCAATGTGTTAGTGCTACATTAAACCACTAAAGCTCATTCCACGTTAGGAAAACAGTATTGCTCTTATGGGCCTACAAGGAGTGAACACACCCCCTCTGAAACATATATAATTTCTTGCGATTAAGGGATATTATACTGTACTTTGTAATGTATTATGAAAGACAGATAAAGAGGATGAGGCATTTTTGCCTGTGAGTTATTAAAATACTGTAACTACTTAAAATTTTCTTTTTCATAAATTTATTCGAAGGAATTCGCAGGAACAGCCATTGCTTTATTGCCTTCCTTCATTTTCCTTCTTCTGTGTTGGTCTGGTACAAGCATCGTGTAGTCCCTCACTCTGTGAACCACCGGCATTTCACTTCTGTAGTGAAGTCATCTACAGTATTTATTTGTTGCGTGTGTGTATTCAGGCTTTAATTCAGTGCGTATTTGTCTTGTCTTGCGTTGAGTGAGAGTTGGCCGGCCCCGTGGTGTAGGGGTAGTGCCTGCCTCTTACTCGGAGGCCCCAGGTTCGATGCCAGGTCAGGGATTTTTACCTGGACCTGAGGGCTGATTCGAGGTCCACTCAGCCTACATGATTAGAATTGAGGAGCTATCTGACGATGAGATAGCGGCCCCAGTCTCGAAAGCCAAGAATAACGGCCGAGAGGATTCGTCGTGCTGACCACATGACACCTCGTAACCTGCAGGTCTTCGAGCTGAGCAGCGGTCGCTTGGCAGCTGTAGTGCCACGGGTTTTTTTTTTGAGTGAGAGTTGGTTGTATATTGCATAGTATTTGTGTGTGTTCTATTATTTTCTACTGTACAGAAGCTGTTACTGAAAATTTTGGTGTTGTGGTGTGCAGGGATATGCCATGGCATAACTTGTACTGATAAAAATTGCCATGTGTTTTATTTATGCTTGGTTTTGTTATTTAGCTGTTCTTTCTTAAGCACATTTTAATTTTACCACTTTTCTTCACGACTGCATTTAATTTTTGCTGTTGTTTTTTGTGAGCGATAGGACAGCACAGTAGTACCCTGCATTGCCTGGGGAAATTTATTAAATGCAAATAAATGCATCCGTCACCCCTCGAGCCCATAAAAAATGTTTTTCTATTTTCTTCCCCAATTTGCCTTATACTTCAGTGCTGAGGATGTTTATCTGCCGTGGTTTACCTCTTATTCTGTACAAACCAAAAATAGCCCCTGTAACCTCCCCCCTCCCCCTCCCCATCCCCTTTAGTTCATAAAAATAATTTGGAGCTTAGTTTCCTCCGCTTTTTATCTTGAACGTAAATGCTGAATTTCACACATTTATGTACTGCCGTTTTCCCGTGATGGTATTGAGCAGAGCCGCTCGATATGGCAACCCTGTTGTCATAAGAACAATACTGTTTTCTTAATGTGGAATGAACTATAGCAAAAATGATCGACAATCATGGATGTTACAGAGTCAGCATCGGCTTGTAGGCTTTCCCTACAAACTTATTTCAATAATGTGCGCATTTAAAGAAAGAACACTATTGAAGATTAAGAGATTGTTGTTAATGTATGAGGTAGCGCTAGTGATCAGGATAATGATGTAATTCCACCTAGCCACAAGGAAATTTTAACCACATTTAGAATTTTGTACTCTTTCGCTGAGTTTACTGAAGCTGCAAATACATCTGGTCATGAAGTGACAAGGCACTTTTATTCCCTTGAGCGACAGCAAAACATACTAAAAATTTTATCCAGAAAATTACTTTGAGTATCTTAACAGTTATTTATGTAGTGTCATATACTGTAAAAGGCACAAGTACTCTAAAATTAGAGCCCTGCATGGATATACAAAATATTATCCGCACTCACTCTGCATCTGCACTTTCTTCATCCACATCCGCGAATTGTTAACTGTGGATATTGCAAATATTTTACTATATTATACCCAAGGTATTGAAACAGATAGATCTATTAACATAATACAACAGGTGTGATATCTGGCACCAGACACCCTACAGTCACAGGTTTATGATGGATTTCCTCTTGCGACAACTACCGACATATTGAGCGGTTCTCTTTCGGAATCTTTGTTCCTTTCTTTCACTAATTGCGGGCAGGAGCCAACTAGGCTTAGGTCAGATTTACGGTTTCATGTTCTCAAGGCTCTTTATATATCTCCATTCTCCCATACCAATGTCAAGGGTCGCTTAACCACAAGCAAAAATAAAGAGTATACCTGAGTGAAAATTAATAAACTTCATTATTTAGAAATTATCAGCAAAATTATCCACACTGCCATACTGTTTGCATCCACCAAGACACTAACTTTGGGGATATCTGCGGTGAAAAGAGTACCTTTGAATACCACCGGACTGAGCCAGGATCGAACCTGCCAAGTTGGGGTCAACCGTCTGACCCACTCAACCTGGCGGATTTCATGTTAATGAGGTTGTATTGTATAAACACATTGTAAATACAGTTCTGCAACTGAGCTCAATCTCTTGGTAGTTGATACTTGACATAAGTGAAAATTCCTCTAAAAAGGAGTAAATTTGGATAATAAAATATTATAAATAACAGTAATTTATATCTCACTGTTATAAAAGAAATGTTTTCTCTCCATGATGGTTTCAAGAAAACTGTTTAAATTCTTTTTTCTGTTCTAGAGGTGTACTGCAGTCTAGTATTGGTAGGTGTGTTCTGGGGTGCAACGAATCCTCTGATAAAGAAAGGATGCACTGGATTGGAGAAGGTGAAAGCACGTAACGTCGTCCTCCAGTTTGTAAAGGAGCTCCTGTTCCTGCTTGGAAACTGGAAGGTAATTTTTTCTCTACACATCAGTGATACTTAACTAGTGAATTGTTGCAATAGACCGAGTAGTTGGCTGTGTGTATTGGGTTATATAGCTATCAGAATGTATGCGGAAGATAATGGGTTCAAACCCCACTGCCGACAGCCCTGAAGATGGTTTTCTGTGGTTTCCCATTTTCACACCAGACAAGTGCTGGGGCTATACCTTAATTAAAGCCATAATTACTTCCTTCTCTGTTCCAGCCCTGTCCTATCTGTTCGTCACCATATGACCTGACAGTGTCGTTGCAATGTAAAACCAGTAACGTTGAGATGATATTAAATTGTGTGAGCCTCCCTTTATAACCTTTTTGGACTGGCCTTGTGCCCTGGAATATCTGTGTCAATTGGTTGTTCGCCAAAATACCCTTTTTTAAGCTAATGTATGCTGCGCGCCATTGTCCTGGCTCCGTGTGGTTGCGCGTAACTGCGCATGCGCCCACCGGCTACCAAGAGACTTGCTTCCTCCTCGCGTCTGACGCGAGAGCCAGTTCGCTTGAGCCAGCCATCATGAGCGCGTGTGTGATTGTGTGCTGCGCTATGCAGTGGTGAATTACCTTAAAACCGCCGTGATTAGTGCATTAACGGGGATGTTCCCCGGCAGAACTAGTTGGAGACCTCCTACCATTTCATCTGATCATATTTGTTCAACTATATTTCTTCTGGATACTCGCTAACAAGGTCTTGTGTGCTGGCTTCACGACCGCATTCTTCGTTAACAATGGCCAGGTTTGAATTTCTCACAATTTCTTCATCACCAAAGGTATGTACCAGTGTTTGAAACATTTTAAGCGTCGTCAAGAAGAGGATTTTGATATTTTCAAAGATTTCAGGAAACATTGGAAAAATAATAATAATAATAATAATAATAAAGATTTAAATTTTCGTCGTTAAACTGGTACCTATTGGCGTGTGCTGTTATGAAAATCTGAAAAACAGTTTCGGCAACTAATCACAGTAATGTGGAAGGTCCACAGTGAACTGAATTGGAATATTTAATTTAAAATTAAAATGAGGTTTTTTGGCATCTTAAATTGTAACTTTCCTTGTGAACCAAGGTACAGTCTCCAAGATTGCGGGCTTAACTTTCTTCGGGTTTCTGTTTGCTTTCCTGTGTTTTGTTTTCCCATTCGTTTGGTATGTTTTCTTCTCTCCTCCCCCTTCCGGGGTTTTCCGTGAATTAATTTCTCTTGCCTGTTTACCTCCTTGTTTTTGGGAGGCGTTGCTTTTGTTTTTGTGGTTACCTTGGCAACGGATTTGTGTGGTGATTGTTGTCGGTTGTTGATGTAGTCTGGCGCATGGAGCCTGTGTGGATCTTGAATTATATATTACTGAGTTGAGTGTATCGTTTACTGTTTTAAATGTTATTTAATTTATTTTGACCACCCTTTAAAGTTGTGTTACCTTTCCTTGCCCCGGATGGTGGTGTTTTTCTACGTAAAATTCTATATGTCTTGGAAACTGTCCTTGGTGAAAACTGAACGTTTTAATTTTGGTAATTATGAGAAGCGGCCGCGTTGAAAAACAATCTAATTGAAAACCTTGTTAACTAAGTAGGGTATTTTTAATTAATTTATTAATTATCCGTGATCGATCACATTTTTATTCAAGGTAGTATTTATGTAAGGAAGTCAATTGGTTTTCCGTTGTTTTCAGATCACATTTTATTAGGTACGGAGGTCATCCTTTCTTTTCTTTGTTGTTTTCATAATAATTATAATTTATTATCTGTTAAAGAATATTTATTTACTTTAATTGTTAATCACTAATGAATTAATTTTTCTTTTAAGCTATATCGGGTAATGTCTGATTCCTTTTATTAATTGTTATTTACTTTTCCCCTTTTTCAACCTTACGTTGAATTTATTTATTGATTTTGGTTTTACTTCTTAAAATAAACACAGGTTTTATCAACTTAAAGGTTTAATTTGTTGCCTCCAATTTACCTTTACAATTAAAGTTCTTTAATTTTTTTAAGTGTTGGTTTTCATTCGCCACATTCGGTGGAGCACTGTCACCGATTTTATTGAGCATTAGCTTCCACGGCCTTAAGTCGTCTTCCTCCGCTGCTTCCGGTAAGTGTGGTATCTTCATCCTTTGGTAATTTCTATGGTTTCCTGTTGTTTTATTATGCTCTGACCTTTGTTGTCGTTTTCTTGTGCCCTTGGTTCTCCCTCGTGTTCGCTATAACTCCTATTTTGGGGCGGACACGCTGACAACCTTCTCACCAGGGTCTCTATCTCTCTCTCTCTCTCTCTCTCTCTCTCTCTCTCTCTCTCTCTCTCTCTCTGCCCTTTTTCCTCTCTCTCCTACTCTCACCCTGGTGGGTAAGGTTATTGACCTCATCATCCCTAGGTCGTACCGGGGACCTAGAGGGTGGTGTACGGTTAGAGTGGTATCAGAGCGGTGGTTGTTTGTTGTTCCACTGTTGTTCTGAACCCGATTTGAGTGGTAGCAGACCTGTTGTTGTTGTTGTTGTTGCTCTGCTGCCTTATCTCTGTTGTTTCTGCCTTGTGCAGCCTAACTTTCCTCCCCTCCTACCCTTGCTTGGTGCAGTGCTGTGGCGAATGTTGGTGGATGGAAATCAAAGACTAAGAAACTAAAAGTGTTATTGTCAATAACTATTGTGAAAGGGAGTGCAAGGATCTTGTGTAATTTTTTAAATTATTTTGTTCCATGTTTGCTACCATGGCGCGTGCCGTTACGACCCCCTCCTTCCTGCGTCGTGCCGAATTGGAGTACGAGTTATCCGTTCGTGGCCTTGAACCTGCCCGTACTGTCGCTGAATGCGCTGCCTTGCTATCAGCCAACTCCCAGGTCCCCATTAATGTATTTTCTATTGACAGGAGTCGAGTGGGTGAGTACCTTAACTTAATCTGTGACAATCTTAACGAAATTAACATTATTCGTGAAGAGTTTATTGAATTGCCTCCGTCCAAAGCCCAAGTAAACCGGCTGAGGGCCAGAGCTGACCACTACTCGGGCCGAATTCAGGATATATTATCCATTAAGCCTGATTCTGTTTTTGTGTCAGAATGTGCTAGATTGTTAACGGTGGTTTCTGGCATCACCTCTGATTTAGATTTGCTGTTAATTAACAGAGATATGGAGAATTGTTCTATTTCCACTGGACTTAACCTTACTGTACCTGCCCTGAGTGTCCCTTCCCACCAAATTGCGTCCTCGACCCATGCCCAGGGTCTGTGTTGTGTGACTGCTCCTTTACTGGAAAGCCTAGTCTCTAAGCTAAATTCGACGTCATCGCCTAACTGTTTAAAGGAAGTTTTTCGTGGAGTGAAGTCCTTTTCTGTAAATTCTATCGATGAGTGTATTCGATTCCTACGGTTTCTGGTGGAGTTGACTGAGACTGGTAATGTGTACTCAGTCGATGATTTGGGGATTTTCTGCGCCCTCTTCCGTCATTGTGAAGGGATCCTAAAGAGAGAAATTTCTGAAGCTATCTCTAAAAATTTATCGATTAGCACCTTTCATGAACTAGTCCTTTCCAAATTTATTCCCTCTCTTGCTCTCCAAAGTCTTGTGCCCCAACACTGTTTCCGGACCCAGTTCCTGCATGAGAACCTGCTAACCTATGTGCTAGTGCGATTCTTTTGCAAGGTTTTTAGAATTTCTGTGCCAGAAAGTGAAATGGTCTCCAGAATTTTAAAAGGAATATCTCCTGCGTACCGCTCCTATCTTTCCTTAACCCGTTGCCCTACTACCTTTCAAGAATTGGAAGAGGCCTGTTCCTTTGCCGAAGATGTCAAACATGGGGATGCCTCCAGACCTGTGAATTTCCCTCCCCCTACTACTACCAACTGTCCCGTCCTTCCGTCAACACCTAAAGTAGTGAATGCCCGTAAATGTTACAACTGTGGGTCCCGAAATCATCTTAGAAACTCCTGTCCTGACGTTAGACGTGGTCCAGGCACTTGCTATTCCTGTGGCTCTAGACAGCATGTTAAAAGAAATTGCCCCTTGGTAGACAGAAATGGTACTCAATGACTAGAAAGGGAAAGGGCAAGGTCTGCCCATACTAAGTTTGTAAACCCTGAAACTCGTAAAAAACCGGTGTGTCCCCCTATGTGCAATAGTATTTCTGCTCATGCCCCCTCCTCTGGCACGTGCACATTTGTCGAAGTTAATAATGAACCCGTAGATGCCCTTCTTGATACTGGAAGCGTAGTATGCTTGATGAATTATGCCTGGTATTGTCAAAAGAAATCCTCGTGTAAACTTCTGGAAATAAAACCCACTAATCTAAGATGTGTTTCGGCTAATTGTCAGTTTTTAAATATTTTGGGTACTGTGAAGGTCAAGTTGAGGATTGGGAATTTCACTTGGAAGATCAAGTGCTTGGTGACATCCAATTTATCATGTAACATTATTCTGGGTACCAATTTTCTATCTTGGGCCGGTGTTGTTTTGGATCCTCAGTGTCGAAATTTCTTTTTTAAATTTTCTCCTGACCTGAAATTTGAATTGATTAACGTTCCCTTGAAAATGCCTAAAGTTTTGTGTGCGGGTTATCCTGAGTCAGATGAGTCTAGTGACATTGATCGGCTTGACCTGAATCATTTAGGAGATGCCGAAGCATGGCAAGTTCGTGATCTTTGCAAGGAATTTCCCGATGTGTTCACTAGCAAGTTAGGCTTGACTGACGTACTCGAGTATGATATTGAGTTGTCTGACCTGCAGCCTGTTCGATCCCCTCCTTACCGCCTTTCCCCACCCCGTATGTTGGAACTAAAGAAAATCATTGAGCAAATGGAGAGAGACGGAGTGATCAGACCTTCAGCTTCCCCGTACGCGTCCCCTGTGTTCTTGGTACCCAAACCTTCTGGTGGTTATCGTGCTGTGATTGACTATAGGGTCCTAAATAGTAAGATTGTACTCCAATCTATTCCTCTACCCGACCTTCATACTTGTTTTGGATGGTTCTCAGGTGCGAAATTTTTCACTGTCCTGGATTTGAACCAGGCATATTATCAAGTGCCTTTATCGAAGAGATCAATTCCCCTCACTGCCTTCATCACCGACTGGAACTTGTATGAGTTCCTCAGGCTTCCGTTCGGGCTCAGTTGTGGAGCAGCCGTGTTGTCGAGGTTGTTAAATTCCATTCTCTCTGACATTAAGTTCAGCTATGTCTTTAATTACCTGGACGATTTGGTAATTTATTCGAATACCTTCGAGGAACATATGGTGCACGTCAGGGAAGTATTGCTACGGTTAAGAAAAGCCGGCCTTACTGTGAAGTTATCAAAGGTAGCTTTTGCCAGACCCAGTATGTTTTTCTTGGGACATGTAGTTTCTTCTGAAGGCGTTTCCATAGATCATTCCAGAACTCAAGCCATTAGGGATTTTCCACCTCCCAAAGATGTCAAGGGCATTGCTCGATTCATTGGTATGGTCAATTTTTTTAGAAAATTCATCCCTAACTTTGCTGAAGTGGCTGCCCCGTTGAACGACCTTAGGAGAAAGAATGTAAAATTTACTTGGGGTAAAGCCCAGGAGGAAGCTTTCAATTCATTGAAGGTCGCATTGACTAATGCACCTTTGTTAGCTATTCCTGATTTTGAGAAACGTTTCATTGTCCAAACTGATGCCTCCGGGCGTGCTATTGCTGGCGTTCTGTTACAAGAACATGAAGATGGGCGTAGGCCGGTGGCCTACGTATCCAGGGTCCTCAATGATCTGGAGTCTAAGTACTCCATTTATGAACTAGAGTGTCTAGCTGTGCTGTTTGCACTGGAAAAATTTCGATCATTCATTGAACACATCAACTTTGATCTGGAGACCGATAATCAGGCTCTTTCTTGGGTGTTGAACCGACCAAAAAGGACCGGTAGGATAACTAGATGGGCATTACGGATCTCATCCTTTAATTTCAATGTTCGCCACATTCGTGGGTCTGAGAACGTCATTGCCGATGGCTTGAGCAGGATGTTTGAAGGTAATTCTTGTGCGGAAGCCAACCCGTGTGTCGATGAACTTGCTGTCAATACCGTTGGAGTTAGTGCCATCCTCACCGATTCCCCGTTGCTGTACCAAGAAATTGGAGATCATCAGAAAACTGATCTGGATCTGAAAAGGATCATTGATACAATCAGCAGTGGGATCGAAGTAAAACCTTACTCCTTATCTAAGGGCGTTCTCTGTTGTAAGGGTCGCAAGGACCATAATTCCAAAATTGTCGTTCCAAAGGTTCTGATACCTGTCATTTTCAAATATTACCACTGTTCACCCCTTGGCGGTCATCTAGGAAATTTCAAAACTCGTCTGAAAATCAGGCAATTCTTTGTTTGGAAGAAAATGGATAGCGATATCAGGAACATGGTCAAATCTTGTAAATCTTGCGCCATCAGCAAACCTAATTTGAATAATCGGGTGGGATTATTGTCTTCATCACAAGCGTCGCGCCCCATGGAACGACTGTTCATCGATTTCGTTGGTCCCCTCCCCCGATCTTCCTCGGGAAACACCCACATTTTTGTCTGTATAGATGCCTTCTCCCGGTTCTGTTGGATCTTCCCCACCAGGTCCACTAATTCACGTACCTCTATCTCCTGTCTAAATTCCATCTTTGCATCATTTGGCCCACCTAAGTTCTTGGTATCTGACAATGCTAGTTCTTTCACCAGTAACTCCTTCAAAAGGTATCTGTTTGAGTTGGGCATTTCCCATGTCACCACTATTCCTTACTACCCAAATCCTTCTTATGCAGAGAGGTTGAATCGGAACTTAAAGTCTGCGTTGATAGCGTATCATCATGACAACCAGTCCAAATGGGACTCCTGTCTGCATTGGTTGGCCCATGCTTTTAATTCCGCTACTCATGAGTCCCATGGTAAGACGCCTATGTCTTTAATGTTTGGCTATACCCCGTACTCCCCTATGTCTAACCTTCTATGTATTGAAGATCTTCTCCCAGACCTATCTAGGCCTAATGATGTTCAAAAGATCTGGAACGAAGCAAAAAGGAATCTAGCCGTGTCATACGAAAAGGTCAAAAGGCAGTATGATAAGGGTAGGAAACCGTCAAAATTCAATGTTGGTGATCTGGTGTATGTTAAGTGCTACCCAATGAGTAAGGCCGTGAATAAGTTTTCGGCAAAACTTGCCCCTAGGTACCAAGGCCCGTGCACTGTGTTGGAGTTCTTGTCTCCCGTTTCTATTTTGGTAAGTGACCCTGTAGCAAAACGAATTAGGCGCGTTCATGTTTCTCAAGTTAAACCTGGTTGATCTGGCAAATTGTACCGCATCTTCCGCTGGATGGATGCGCCTTTGGTAACTGACCTGTAACGTTAGTGAATTTAGCACACGCTGTGGGATGGCGAGCGAGTCAATCTGGTCCTTTCTGTGCCTTGTATTGGTGATTCTAATTTTGTACTCCTGGTATTTTACTGTTTCTAGGCGTGGATCCTTGTAGTTAGAAATTGTCTTTCCTTAATTGTCTTGTGATGGTGGTATTAAAACCGTGGGTTAGATATCCTCGTTATCTAACCTTATGCTTGTGTGGTGCGCTACCGAGGTTCCATTGGGGAAATCTGATGACATCTAACTTAAATTGTGTCTTGTTGGTCCCTCTGTTTTCTCTAGGCGTTTAGTATGTAATTTCAAAGACTTATTTCTTCTGTGGCTCCGCATCGGATTCCCTCCGCTGAACCCTTCGATCATCTTGTGACTTAATCATTGCTGAGCTATGGTGTGCTTGGGATGGAATGTGAGGGAGTGTGTCTGGTGCCTGAGTGTTTACCATTTTGTCATCCTTTCATTTTGTGTGTGTCTGGAGATGTGTGGTGCTTAGTCATGATTGGGTTGCTATTTGTGCCATTTTAGCATTGTACAATTTCTGATTGTGGCCTGTTACGATCTATTGGTGTCGGAAAGGTTCCCTGCTTGCCTTCTGCATGGACCGCGTGTCTTAACGGTGTTTCTTTTCCGGATACTGAAGTTGTATTCATCCATGATTGAGTGATCTGACACTCCTCCTTTTGGGCACTCTTTGCGGCTGCTCTAAAAGTGGTATTCTATGCGTGAACCCTCTATATTATTTTTCCTGTAATGGGTTTTGGGCTGAATTTATCTTCCTAACCGTTGATTTTGGGGGTCGTTTTGGGGTTATGTAGAAACTGTTTCCGATTTTTCTGTGGGCGTTCGGTTTGTGCACTCCTGCCAGCATTGTGGTTGTATCTCCTGTGTTGTAACTTGGTAATGTTGTTGTGAGTTGTTAGGATCCTTTTGAATTGTGGACCGTTTGTAACGTTGTGTAATTTTCCTTATCTACCGGTTGGCGTGTAGAGTTTTCGGTGGTACTGTCGGACTTCCTTCCTGAGGATATTTCTCCTTTTGTGCTTCTGTGGGATGGACCTAGTCCTTAATCTGTACCGGGTTTGCTATTGTAATTTCTGCTTAGTATTGTGCTGTTTTTGTTTGTGGTCTGTGAGCATGCGTTGAGGATAGCTGTCCTTTATCTCTCTATGAGTAACCCGTGTTGCTAGCTTGTCATTATTTATGTAATCGTGTTTGGGATTACGTTGTTTGGCTGTCAAGACACCTTGGTTGGGACGTTATTTGTCCTTTAATTTACCTCTGTGTCACGGTAGATTTGGCTGTTGGTTTTGTATCCACTACTCCGAGGAGGTACACCTTCGGGTGGGCAATTCTTAGTTTTCTGTTGGCTCTGGGATTTTCGACTTTTTCTTCCTCACGCAGAATTAGGTTTGTGGTTACTATTCTGTACCACGTTGCCTCGTGCTTTTATTTCTTGTAGTTGTACTTTGATGTGGCCGTTACGGATGACTGACTGATCGCGATTTTTCCATCTGGTAACCTATAGGAGTCTCCTAATTGCCCGTCGAGTCTACTGTTGCCTGTCTTACCTCTCTGTGACTCGAGTGGTTTCTGCGTCCCTCTTTCCACTGATGGTTTTCCGTTGGTCTGTTCAAATATTAGTTTTCTATGCTTGTATCCTTCCCTGTGTTTTGTTGGTGAACTAGGATAAGTTGCCGATCCCAGTGTGGTTTGTATTTTGTTCAACCCCTCGTTCTTGACCCTTGGACCGATTGACGAGTTCGCCACTCCGTGGTTGTGTGTGTGTGTCACTCCAATATCTAAAAGTGTAATTTGATAGGTCATTCATGTGTCCTCTTAGTTTAACTCCTGCTATTCTAAACCATATGTTCCCAGGACGTCTATTCTTGGAGTGGTCCTGTACCTTTATTTATATATTTTTCTTGGGGTGATTTGTGCTTGAGTAATATTACTGCTTTCCTTTCCGTTATTTTCTTGATCTATTCGGGATATCTGTCTTTGTCCCGGTTGGTATTAAGTGTTGGTTTGTACCCGATGTTTCTATGTGTTCTTGTTAATTGTTTCTCTACGTGTCATTGTAGTATCCTTCGTGGTAGAGTAACCTTGTATATTTTATGTAGTTTCCCATTGGTTTCTAAATTGTCGTTGAATGGACCTTTCTTTTCCTTCGGTGCTAAATCGGACCAAGTGGAAAGCTCTGGGCTTCAGCTAGTTTGCTGGTAACTAGCATAATGTAAAGTTAATTGGCGGATCTATCGATCCTTGTAACTGAAAACTCACCTACTTTTAATTTCCTGGTTTGTCCTTTTTTTTCTCCCTCTTCTTGTGGTTTTGCCCCCATCCGGGTCTTCCGGTGCGTTTCTTTCCCCTATTGTCACCTTTTTGCAACACGAGATCATGCATTTCCTTAATATCCAAGGAGACTTGTAAAGGTATTCGTGCATTAAAAAAAAAATTAATTTACCACCGTGCTTTGGAAAGTAACCTGAATGCGTGGACTAAGAATCATGTGGTTTTCGTTTGATTTTGGTCAGTATATCTGTGATTTGTGTAAGAGTTGCCAAACCTCAAAGGTGAACTGGCTCGTGTGTCAAAAACTATATCATTGTGTGATGCATTGAACCAAAGTGTATCGGGTGGACCTGAATATTTGGTGAACTCTGGTCATTGTGCTCTCTATTTGGTGAAAAACATTACTCTGGTGATTTTCTGAGTGCTCGGTTAACGTTTCTGGACACTGATGTTGATCGCACCCCGCCAGTTATTTCTAAAAACAATGTGATATGGAACTGTGTCTTAAACTATTAACCTGGTCATGCGAACTCCTAACTAAAACTAGTTAATCTTGGTGGTCGTTTTCTGTTGGAATACTTCGCCCAAATTTAGTATATGTGTGACTACCACATCATTGATGGCATATGCATGAGATTTTGTCGTCGTTTCGGGGCGGGAGGGCTGAGACGATATTAAATTGTGTGAGCCTCCCTTTATAACCTTTTTGGACTGGCCTTGTGCCCTGGAATATCTGTGTCAATTGGCTGTTCGCCAAAATACCCTTTTTTAAGCTAATGTATGCTGCGCGCCATTGTCCTGGCTCCGTGTGGTTGCGCGTAACTGCGCATGCGCCCGCCGGCTACCAAGAGACTTGCTTCCTCCTCGCGTCTGACGCGAGAGCCAGTTCGCTTGAGCCAGCCATCATGAGCGCGTGTGTGATTGTGTGCTGCGCTATGCAGTGGTGAATTACCTTAAAACCGCCGTGATTAGTGCATTAACGGGGATGTTCCCCGGCAGAACTAGTTGGAGACCTCCTACCATTTCATCTGATCATATTTGTTCAACTATATTTCTTCTGGATACTCGCTAACAAGGTCTTGTGTGCTGTCTTCACGACCGCATTCTTCGTTAACAATGGCCAGGTTTGAATTTCTCACAATTTCTTCATCACCAAAGGTATGTACTAGTGTTTGAAACATTTTAAGCGTCGTCAAGAAGAGGATTTTGATATTTTCAAAGATTTCAGGAAACATTGGAAAAATAATAATAATAATAATAAAGATTTAAATTTTCGTCGTTAAACTGGTACCTATTGGCGTGTGCTGTTATGAAAATCTGAAAAACAGTTTCGGCAACTAATCACAGTAATGTGGAAGGTCCACAGTGAACTGAATTGGAATATTTAATTTAAAATTAAAATGAGGTTTTTTGGCATCTTAAATTGTAACTTTCCTTGTGAACCAAGGTACAGTCTCCAAGATTGCGGGCTTAACTTTCTTCGGGTTTCTGTTTGCTTTCCTGTGTTTTGTTTTCCCATTCGTTTGGTATGTTTTCTTCTCCCCTCCCCCTTCCGGGGTTTTCCGTGAATTAATTTCTCTTGCCTGTTTACCTCCTTGTTTTTGGGAGGCGTTGCTTTTGTTTTTGTGGTTACCTTGGCAACGGATTTGTGTGGTGATTGTTGTCGGTTGTTGATGTAGTCTGGCGCATGGAGCCTGTGTGGATCTTGAATTATATATTACTGAGTTGAGTGTATCGTTTACTGTTTTAAATGTTATTTAATTTATTTTGACCACCCTTTAAAGTTGTGTTACCTTTCCTTGCCCCGGGTGGTGGTGTTTTTCTACGTAAAATTCTATATGTCTTGGAAACTGTCCTTGGTGAAAACTGAACGTTTTAATTTTGGTAATTATGAGAAGCGGCCGCGTTGAAAAACAATCTAATTGAAAACCTTGTTAACTGAGTAGGGTATTTTTAATTAATTTATTAATTATCCGTGATCGATCACATTTTTATTCAAGGTAGTATTTATGTAAGGAAGTCAATTGGTTTTCCGTTGTTTTCAGATCACATTTTATTAGGTACGGAGGTCATCCTTTCTTTTCTTTGTTGTTTTCATAATAATTATAATTTATTATCTGTTAAAGAATATTTATTTACTTTAATTGTTAATCACTAATGAATTAATTTTTCTTTTAAGCTATATCGGGTAATGTCTGATTCCTTTTATTAATTGTTATTTACTTTTCCCCTTTTTCAACCTTACGTTGAATTTATTTATTGATTTTGGTTTTACTTCTTAAAATAAACACAGGTTTTATCAACTTAAAGGTTTAATTTGTTGCCTCCAATTTACCTTTACAATTAAAGTTCTTTAATTTTTTTAAGTGTTGGTTTTCATTCGCCACGTTCGGTGGAGCACTGTCACCGATTTTATTGAGCATTAGCTTCCACGGCCTTAAGTCGTCTTCCTCCGCTGCTTCCGGTAAGTGTGGTATCTTCATCCTTTGGTAATTTCTATGGTTTCCTGTTGTTTTATTATGCTCTGACCTTTGTTGTCGTTTTCTTGTGCCCTTGGTTCTCCCTCGTGTTCGCTATAACTCCTATTTTGGGGCGGACACGCTGACAACCTTCTCACCAGGGTCTCTATCTCTCTCTCTCTCTCTCTCTCTCTCTCTCTCTCTCTCTCTGCCCTTTTTCCTCTCTCTCCTACTCTCACCCTGGTGGGTAAGGTTATTGACCTCATCATCCCTAGGTCGTACCGGGGACCTAGAGGGTGGTGTACGGTTAGAACGTAAAAAGTTGCAATAGAATCTTGGCTTTTGAGGATTAAAAAGCATGTTAGTATTTTTATGTGGACTCATTTGAGGGATAGACTTCTTATTTCTTTAAAGATTTGACATTTATAAATAGGACTCCTATTTCTGTAACAGCATCATTTTATCCTGGTCCTTGTCTACGAACTTACGGTAAATGAAACACATTTCTAGATTTTACAAACGTGAACATGGTTTTGATTGATCATTATAAATGCATATTTTACTATATTTTATAATTATTTCAAGAGATTAATAACAGAATACAGGAAGCTTCCAGACTCTATCACGCTATATGTCAAATACTGTGGGATGAAACATTTCCGTTACTTTCCAAGATCAGCTTGTACTGAATATATGTGGTACCTAAATTGACAGGTGCTCTGAAAGCAGCGGCACTTACTGGATCAACAAAGGGTTGTCTTCAGGCAACAGAAATTAAGTTCCTTCATTTTGTCTACAAAAAACAAAAATGGATACAATAAGGAATGTGGGTATCAGACAGCAGCTTGGATTGGAAAGAAGCCTGCTGGAGACCTGAGAACTGAAGAGATTGTGGTGGTATGTGGTCACATGAAAATAATGGATCCCCACAGGACTCCTCGAGCATACATTGACTGCAGTATTCCTGGGAAGAGACCAGGCGGAAGACCTTTTGGTGTTTGCGAGAAGCAGATTTTCAAGGACCTTGAAATTAGCGATGTCAACTGGCATCGCATATATGAACTGTGGATGGACAGGCAAATTGGAAGAGGCTCATACACAACTGCACCTCAGCTTGCTGGAGTGAAGAAATGTTGATGATGATATATTTGAGGCGTTCGGGTATAAATAATGGTAACTGACATTTTACATTTTGTTGGGAAGTGCAATGAGAAGGTTTATAAAAATACTGATGGTTTCCAATTTGCTTTGTAATATATCTTTAATTCAAAATATCTGAATCAGACACATTACAAATGATTAACACACAGAAAGTACTGTACATCTAATATTTTTTCATGCACTTCTAGAAACCTTTTCCAGAAGTAATTGCATTACTGGAGCTAGATAACAGTGTTTACATGAAAGTCTTGGATATGAAACAGTTTGAGTATACTTGATCAGTTTGTTTCATTCTCTGTTTTCAAGGTCTTATAGTACTCTGGATAAGCAGGCCATCATATTTCAAACCTAAGGGATTGCTGAAACTTCTAAAAAGTTTGTTGGTTGACCTTTCTTCCTCAGGGAGATAGATTCAAGATTACCACTGTATTGTTCAGATGCTTACATAACACTAGGGTTCTCTGCAGAAAGTTCAAATCTTACAAAATTTTGTATACCAAATCCATCTGATACACTTATCTGGATAAATGCTTCTCTCAGCTCAGAAACATTAATGATATCTGTTCAAGTTATGGCATGCACAATGAACATTTTTTTTTTCTTTTGACATCTTTCAAGGATATTCATCCATTGACTAGGAGAGTACACAAACTGGTAACAGTTCTGTACATGTTATTCTACGATGCCGAAGTCCCTGTCGGATGGCAACAACGTGTGGCCAACTTGAGGAAAAATGTGCACAGATGCATTTTGCCAGAAGCCTATACCATGCCGCAACTATAGTCCAATTTTTATTCTGGCCCCAACAGTTGTCTGAAATAGCAAGAAGCTGGGAACCAGAAATATTATGTAGGTCAAAGTGTTTCAGTAAACAGCTTGCGATTTTGTCTGCTCCTCATCCAGCAGTGCTTTCATCCCAGAGATAAAAATATTCCTGGTTGTCGGAACAAGTATGAAACTGAAGTTATTGCAGAAGATTTTCTTTTTGTAAAATGTTGGGCCCGTCGATAGTTTAGGTGTTAGAAGAGCCTGCTGCAAGTCAAACGTTATTACATATATTCCTGGTTACCTTCCAGATTCAGTAGTTGTTTTAATTGCATCCTGACCAGCCTCAGCTCGCATGGTGAAGCTCTTGCTTCTGAGTTATCTGTCTTATGACATGGAAGTCATTTTCATTTTTTGCTTGCTGCAGAGAAATGTTAATTGAGTCACACTCATGACATGCGTCACACTTTGGAGACTTGAAGGATATATTAAATTCTATGAAAATGTGGCAAAATGTATCACTCAAAACATACTGTCTGTTTTTTTTAATGCACTCCTCCTTGTATTTAATGAAGCATAATTCTACTGTACAATCCATTGTCATAAATTGTTTCTGTGGGTTTCTTCTTCAGTAGTGGCTTTCATAGGTGGGAAGTTGTTTTATGAATAGCCTAACACCTTCAGTATCTTCTTCAGTATATTTTTTTGGATGATTATCATGTTTACCTCGCTGATAATTTGGTGAAATTGTATTGCCTTTCCTTATACCTGTCGCATTATTTTCAATGCAACCTCTATGATTTTGGAAAACATGAATGCTTAAAAATGCCACCTTGCGCACTTTAACATTTTCCCCTCAAGTCATCCGAACGAAATATTGAAAAAAATAATTTGCACTAGTTCTCTATCCTTCTCATTTTATTATCTTACCAGGTATCCATTTTGTTACTTCTTCTTCTTCTTCTTCTTCTTCTTCTTCTTCTTCTTCTTCTTCCATAAAACTTATCCAGGGAGCTCATGGGCTGGGCAGTGGATCATTGACCTTCATCAACTTTTTGCACCTCCTTAGAGACACAAGATATGCACGTCGCTTGTAGGGTACTCCTGATCCGTTTCAACGCTTCGTATAGCTTATTATTATAGTCGGCTTGCCACACCCAAAGGTATTTGATACATAACTGCCAGGTTTCAATGAGACTATCTCCGACCTGCAGAACAGATGCATTTTGCAGCCATCCTTAAGCTGGAGAACAGATGCTGCCCTGCTCGATTTCAGTGGCAGTTCCTCCACTCAGGGACCTGTACTAAATTAAATAGGCTCTTTTTCCTGAAGCTTTATATTTTAAGGACTCCTCTTTTTAAATCATCATCATCATCATCATCATCATTTTCCTGCTCCAGTTTCCTGGGTGTGGTGTACAAGCGCTCGCCACTTCTTCCTGTCAAAGTATAGTTTCTGTTCTTCTATGTCCTCCCACTTGGCATTCCTCTTGCTGACCTCCAATTTCACTGTGTCTATCCATCGATTTCTTGGCCTCCCAACTGGCCTCTCCCCTTTCACTTCTCTGTCACAGTAATTCCTTGCTGTTCTCATTCTGTCCATCCTCGTAACATGTCTACACCATTGTAACCTGTGTCTTCCCAGAAGCTTGGTAACAGGTATTTTGATGCCAGCCTCCTTTTTGTTTGCTTCATTTCAAATCTTGTCCTTCCTGGTCTTTTGGTTCATTGTTCTGATGAATTTAATTTCTGTTGACTGGATTTTACTATTTGCCTTGTTATGCAGGGTACAGGTTTCAAGTCCATATGTGAGAATTGGGATGAAATAGGTATAAAACATGGTCAATTTTGCATTCTGGGGCATTTTATCATCCCAGAGTAGATTTCTCACTTGAAAATAAAATTGAGAAGCTTTTTGAGCCCTATTAAGTATTTCTTGGTTTACTGTGTTATCGTTTGAAATGACACTTCCAAAAGGTATTTGAGGTTAGAAACAGATTGTAACAGAGTTCCCTCCAGGAAAAGTATTTACGCGAATAATACCCGCAAATTAAAAAAAAAAAATTGAGGCACGAAATTGGGGTGCAGGTTTTATTTGAGTTAATGTTGGCTTTTTTTATTTTTATTTATTTATGCTCTTTGATGGATTTTATGATCCGATTTATGACAGTGATGAACAGGAGCGGTGACAAGGCACTTCCCTCTTTTGGTTTCAAACTAATGTAATCTTCCATCCCCTACTTGGACACAGCGTAAGCACTTTTGATAGAACACCTTCACTTTATTAGTCAGGAAGTTTGGCACACCTATACCTTCTTGGCATTCTCAGGTTATCTCTCTAGGCACACTGTCGTAGGCCTTCTTGATGTCCATTAAAACCATCACTAAGTTCTTTCATCAGCAAGTTTTTGCAACAAAAGCTTTGAGAATGCAGATGTCAAGAATTTAATTTCTAATTCCCCTTCAAACCATTGTAGTACTCAAGGCACAATTTTGGTTTGTACTCTTCCTCCTGGGGTTGTTGAGTTTCTTGTCTTTTCAGCATCCTTGTAGCCATAATATCAGCTGATCTATGTTTTGGGGGGGTGAGAAGAGGATGAATACAGGATATTATTAATGACCATACTTGATATTCATACATACTATACACAAACGTTTTCTTGAGCCCTGGGCTCCCTAGTGCTGAATCGATAGACCTCGGTTATCTTCGACATCCGTATTGGCAACCTTTGAAACACAAACTATGCATCGCTGTGCGACATCTGGCATATACTTTATGAACTAGTACTGATGTTGTTTACACAGCAAAGCCAAACTATATAAATCATGCTAGGAACAAGATTCGCATCGACAAGTGTTATATAATGTTAAATAATGTATGTGTGATAGAGTTGTTGGTGTAAGATAATGAATGTTTAGAAAATTCATATCGATCGATCATATTATCGATTCAATTCAGATTTCATTTCCATCCAGTTGGCAGTATAATCGGAACCGTCAGTGCTCCCTCCTTACTCCTCACTCCGTAAAAATTGGGCTCAAGAAAAGTTTCGCGAATAGTACTCTGCCACAGATCAAAAGACATCTGTGGTGTAAACTATAACCTTTACCTAACATACATATGGTCATCGAAGATGTGGCGGAGAGAATGAAACACTGGGTCACGTCTTGGGAATCTGCCCTTATGGTGATTCATTAAGAAATGTCTGCCATCATAAAATAAGATCATTCATTGCTGAAGAGCTTCGTGGAAAGGTTTATATTGTTTACAAAGAAGGTTACAGCATGTCAACAAACAGGAGCACCAGAAGAATTGACACGATAGCCTTTAAACACGACAGCAAGAAAGGTTATATAATCGATCCCACAGTCAGAATAGAGCATCACATTGGCCAGCCTGAGGAGATTAACGTTGAAAAGAGGAACATCTACAATAGAATTTTACAGTGAAAAGTACCATTTAGAAAAGCTGGAAGTATTTGGTTTAATGGTAGGAGTACATGGCACTATAAATCGTTTTTTCATTAATTTCTGGAACATATTCTACTTACAGAAGTCCAGAATCAATCTTTTGGTAATCGCTGCTTTACGAGGATCTTTCTATATTTTAAAATCACATCTGTATTCACTGTAGTTCCCTTTATATTCCCGTTAATGTCCTAATAACGAATGTATTGTTCTTTAATTATTTTTTTGTATGTCCAAATGTTTAATGCTATAGATTATTATATTGTGTTATTATTTTTTGAATTTTTATAATTATTTATCAAACAATTTTAATGTTCAAATTTATTTTTTTAAATGTTGTTAAACTTTGTCCTTGTGGTAATCCAGAATGTCTGGAAAATCATTGAGTTTCTCAATAAAATATACGGTGTAACTCTCGCAGAACCCACTTACACTTGTGAAACCCTGTTCCAAATTTTTGAAAAATGAAGAAAAGAACTGATCAGCTCCTCAAAACTGAAAGAAGAAACATCATCAGAACTTGCATAAATAAAAAAATAGTAGGTCTAAGGAATCTGGAAAATCCTTCCTAATGAAACTCTCTGTCGAGAGATTGACCCAATTACCAGCACAATGAAGAAGAAAATAATCTCTTTTCTTTCACATCTTACAACTGCTAGGAAATCAGATTTTTCAACAACTAGTGATGAGAAATCTTGGAAGGAAGATAGAAGGACAATGGATCTACAAAATTCAGCAAGATCTCAATGTAATTGGATTTGAGATAGCAGATGGAGAGAACAAAAATAACTTCCTTCTTAAGAATCACAAATTTTCAACAGAAATGACACATAAAAGGGCTATAGGAATTTCAGACGAATTGAGAAAATTATGATCGGAATGAATGAAAAGGTACTGGGCAGATCACAAGAACCAAACAGTACAACCTTCAAAGAGAAAGTGAATTTGGAAAGACCCAAGTGGTCCAACAACAACAACAACAACAACAACAACAACAACAACAACAACAACAACAACAACAACAACAACAACAACAACAACAACAACAACAACAACAACAACAACAACAACAACAACAACAACAACATCATCATCATCATCATCATCATCATCATCATCATCATCATCATCATCATCATCATCATCATCATCATCATCATCATCATCATCATCATCATCATCATCATCATCATCATCATCATCATCATCATTTAAATCTTTGGCAATGCCAGGAATCAAATGGCAGCTAATAGTGCTAGCCATTACAGTATACTACAGAGGCAAGCAAACCAGTGGTGCAACAGCCTATTAGGGCTTTGGCCTGCCAAGACAACTGTTACCCAGCCAGATGGTCGTTGAATATTCGAGTGCCATTTTGTCAGCATGATGACATACTCAGCTATTGCTTTGTCTTCCATGTCAGATAATTCCTCAGTAGGTCTCACAAGGTTGAATGGACCCCGTTCCATCTGTCACTCCAGAAGAAAATCCCTGGACTGGCTAGGAATCACACCTGAGGCTCAGAGTGAGGAAAGCAACAGAAAACAACCTAATTTCTCATTCTACTGGTACACCTCTTCAGTGAGGCCTAGCTGATGGTGTAACTGTTGAGAATCCAACCAGAACTCAACATCCAAGTTAAATCTTTTGTTACAGTTTGTGGTGCCATTCCTCCTCAACCAGTGTGGTTCTGTGCTCTACTTCTTCACCTTAAGCAAATCTGATCTCACGATGGCGGTGCCTGTTGCTAACTCCCTGACATTTGTGTTCACAGCCCTGGTTGGGTGGGCATTAGGTGAGGAGCAACCTGACAAAGGTAAGCCAGTCAGTTGATGGTGACTGACTTGAACCATTATGAATAGAAAAATAATTCACAATATTCTTTTAGATGCATTTAATCTCCTGAAAATGGGTGATTGCGCATTCTTGTATTCATTACTCTCATTATACAGTCCTCAAAATCACCATTTATACTGAATTCACATAAAATGAGACTACTGGTTATGGAAAGGTTAAAGTTTGGTTCTCTAATACAGGGTTATAGTATTTCTCTTTGTATGATAGGTTTGGAATGCGAATGAAAACACTGTACATATCACATTTCTTAAATTTTATAAAGTTAATTATTTGTAATACTGGAACTCGCCAATACAGGAATATGAAATAAGAAAACTGATGATTTATTTCACTACGGTACTTCTGATTCACATGCATCTGATGAATCTAATTCCTTTCATAGGACTCATAGACTCGTTGCAGTTGGAATTGAAGTGGAGCTCTCTGCTAATGCTGAATAATCATACAAAATTCTGGATTTTCAAAAGACTATTCTGTACTTGGCTGGGTTGTTTTCTTTGCCTTCTGACTTGTCCTATCAGGACATGTTCATCTTTTCTTTTCACTGAACACTTCTCACAGTGTCAGCATCATTGTCTTAAAAAAGGGTCAGTGCATTGTTTATCCTTTGGAAGTCTTTGGCCAGGACTTTTGTTGTGAGTTTTATTTCAGATTGAACTTCCTTGTTCTCTGGTTCTTCCACATTATTGTCGTGATTCAAAAGCATAAGATCATCATTGATTAAGTCCTCTGACAAAGGCAATGAAAGAAGATGCATGTGTGAATGCATGAACACAAAAGAGTTTCAGCATCTGGGCAGTAGATTGTGCTATTTCACATTGAAAATAAGCAGAAAATGCAAGTCAAAATGCACTAATACATGGAGTTTCTGCATATTTTATATAAAATGGTGTTTGAATGGAAGAGTTAATTGACAGGAAAAAACCTACAGTGTATGTCCGAAAATGCAGATAGAAAATTGCATAAAGCGTGATCTGCCTTTATCTCTATCAGTTGTGTGGATCGTAAAACCAATATATGTTGACATTCAGAGGATCATTTTTATTTTTAACAGTATTTGCATAAATTTGTTCTCTGTGGTCATTAAAATAGTCAACTTGTTAAATAGTTGTATAGTTTACCAGCCGAGTTAGCTATGCGATTTTGGTCACGTAACTGCCAGATTGCATTTAGGAGATAGTGGATTAGAACCCTACTGTTGGCAGCCATGAAGATTGTTTTTCATGATTTCCCATTTTCACACCAGGAAGATGCAGGGGCTGAACCTTAATTCAATCAATCAGTTACTACTGATCTGCATTTAGGGCAGTTGTCCAGGTGGCAGATTCCCTATTTGTTGCTTTCCTAGCCTTTTCTTAAATGATTGCAAAGAAATTGGAAATTTATTGAACATCTCCCTTGGTAAGTTATTCCAGTCCCTAACTCCCCTTTCTCTAAACGAATATTTGCCCCAATTTGTCCTCTTGAATTCCAGCTTTATCTTCATACTGTGATCTTTCCTACTTTTAAGACACCTCTCAAACTTAGTCTACTGATGTCATTCCACGCCATCTCTCCACTGACAGCTTGGACATACCACTTATACTTATTATATGACAAAGTAATTTATTATCATCCACCTATTCAATACTAGATAATTCTTATATTTAGGATATAATTATTTTACATTAGTTATTATGGTACATGTTTCGTTTTTCCTTGCAAGCATCGTCAGCCAATTTAACCTTTTAAAACTAGGTCAGGGCCCTGAATTATTTACACAATGGGTGAGATTATCCCTTAAATTCTAATGTTACATATATTTTGAAAATAGTACATAGTTGTTTCATTTGAACCTTCTATACAATGGATTGAGTTTTTGGTTAAAAATTACACCATAAAAGTATCTTAATGAGCAAGATTTCTTATAATGCTCTTATTATCTTCACTTCAAATGGGAATAAAAGTTGTGATTGTAATGTCTATATATCAGTGTACTAACACAATAGCTGATTTTCTTCTTTTTGGTATTTCTGTGTTATTTGTGTCAAATAGTGTGTAAAAGCCACTTATAATTGGAGTGTGTCTATGTTGGTGGCACATTTATTAAACAAGCAAGCAAACAAACAAACGAACAAACAAACAAACAAATTGGAGTCAATAATGTCAGAGGCAGAACCACTGATTGAACAACAAATGTGCAGGTTTGTGATCCAATTATTTTATAGGAAGTTGTGGACATTAGTGTTGTTATCGTCAGATGTTGGAAAAGCTTGTGCTAGTCGAGTCTAATGTGCTAGTCTAAAGGGGAATTCAACTCGTAACGTAGATGTAATTAAGAACTGCTAAGTAAATGCGTGTTGAAATCCCTCTTCTGCTTAAAATTGGTAAAACTGGAATTGTAGTCAATAATGTCAGAGGCAGAACCACTGGTTGAACAACAAATGTGCAGGTTTGTGATCAATCATTAGTGAACAACAGTGCATCAGTTATGTTGAATACTTTAACAATCTCCAATTATTTTATAGGAAGTTGGCCAACACTATTAATCATTTCTCCAATAGAAGGTTCAAATGTAACAACTATGTACTATTCTCAAAATATATGTAACATTAGAATATTTAAGGGATAATCTTGCACATTGTGTAAATAATTCAGGGCCCTGACCTAGTTTTAAAAGGTTAAATTTGCTGATGATGTTTGCAAGGACAAGCAAAACATGTACCATAACAACTAACATAAAATAATTATATCCTAAATATAAAGATTATCTAGTATTCAATAGGTGGATAATAATATATTACTTTGTCATTTAATAAGTATACTGAACTTAAATACGGTCATAAAATAAGATTAATCACTTGTAACATACCACTTAGTCGAGCAACTCATCTCCTTTCTCTCAAGTCTTCCCAGCCCAAACTTTGCACCATTTTTGTAATGCTACTCTTTTGTCGGAAATCACCCAGAACAAATCAAGCTGCTTTTCTTTGGAATTTTTCCAGCTCTTGAATCAAGTAATCCTGGTGAGGTTCCCATACGCTGGAAGAGACTTATATGCTCTCTCCTTTACATCCCTACTACAACCTCTAAATACCCTCATAACCATGTGCAGAGATCTGTACCCTTTATTTACAATCATATTTATGTATTTACCCTAATGAAGATCTTTCCTTATATTAAGACCTAGGTACTTACAATGATATCCAAAAGAAGCTTTCACCCCATCAACGCAGTAATTAAAACTGAGAGGACTTTTGCTATTTGTAAAACTCACAACCTGACTTTTAACCCCGTTTATCATCATACCATTGCCTACTGTCCATCTCACAACATTATTGAAGTCCTTTTGTAGTTGCTCACAATCTTGTAACTTATTTATTACTCTGTACAGAATAACATCATCTGCAAAAAGCCTTATCTCTGATTCCACTTCTTTACACATATCATTGATATATTTAAGAAAACATAAAGGTTGAATAATACAGCCTTGAGGAATTCCCCTCTTAATTATTACAAGATTTTTTTTTTTTTTTTTAGAAGTCCCATTGCACTCATTTTTGCCAGAAGTCTCCCAGGATCCACCCTATCAAATGCCTTAGATAGGTCAATCGCGATACAGTCCATTTGACCTTCTGAATCCAGGATATCTGCTATATCTTGCTGGAATCCTACAAGTTGAGCTTCAGTGGAAAACCCAGACTGCCTTCTATCGAACTAGTTATTAATTTCACAAACATGTCTAATATAATCAGAAAGAATGCATTCCCAAAGCTAAGGCTATGCTTTCTTCCTTTCTCCTCTTAGTCCTTTCCTGTTCCCTCATCACTGTAAGACCTATTAGTGTCATGCGATGTAAAACAAGTAGCAAAAGAAAAAAGTTGTATAGTTTGTAAATGATACATTTAGTTTATTGTTGATGCTAACTCATATCTGCCCAAATTATTTTTCTGTGGAATATTGCCATATATTTCTTAGGCCAATTGTTTGTAACCCAAATTGTGAGTTTAGGTTTCATTAACATATTTTTCCAGAGATATGTTGACAGTGAGCGTGGATGAGTAGGGTAAGGATGCTTAAAGAAGGAACATTTCTTCACATTTTAAGCTCATATGATTGTAATAATTGAGAAATGAATAAGTATTAGTCAGCCTAATGTTGAATTAGCGCAATATAAATAACGTTATAGATGATTTGGAACATAACTTGGAACAGTTTGTTCTCAGTTTAGAATGTACACTGCTTCAATGCAATAGTACAATATTAATTGCCACTTGCTCGGTACATTTCTACTATTCTGTAAAGAGTAAAGATAGAAACCATAAAAAGATGTATTGTGATCTGTCTGTTGGAGACAGACATATGCTTCTCCTTACTGTTTCATAGATCTAGTTAGAATGTAAAAATCATTTCCTACTTATTTTTCCTTACCTAAAATAATTTGGGAATTACAGAACTTTCATTTTTGCCGACTTGCTTGACATTTTCTTTTACGACATTCTGTTAGTGTGAGTTATATTTATAGTATATAGCCTAGTATTTAAGTCAAGAATGCACCTAAAAATACACTAAATTTTGTTAAAATGTCTCCAAGTGTTTCTGAGTTACAGTAGAACAAAGACACAAACAAACATTACTACCACTCATAGTCTTAATAAATGTATAGATATAGGATGTATTGCTTTGCCTTTTAAACCACTGAAATCTTTCCCTTGTTCAACACCTTACATAATTCATATTTTTACAGGCACAATATGGGGAATGCTGCTTGTCTTGGCAGGCATCACACTGTGTATGATCGATGGCCTCGGTAAATGAAATACATGGTAAGTTTGCTTTAAGTTATATTTTTTCCTCATCATAGATCAATTCTGGGAGTTGCTCAACACTTGCAATCAATAACTGGAGGACACATGCCATTTATTATTATAACACTGGCCCACTCCAGTACTGAAAAGGTAGGGGAGTGACTGAAGGGGCAATGTTGGAGGCCACTCTAGTACCAAAAAAGGGAGGGGAAGGGAGTGAAAGTGTAATTTGTGTATTGCTATACTGATTCCGTGGTGGTCTAGATTTCATTATTCTGCAACACTGTAAAATAGCTCCTATTTTATCACAAACGAATCGGGGCCATGTTGTTGGTGTGTGGGAGGCTCACAAGGCCCCACCCAAGCAATAACTCAAGCAGCTTGGCGATTGTGAATACCTGCAGCATGGAAGTCAGGATCATTCTGCTACCGTATGTGACAGTACTACCTGTGACTGTCTGGATGAGGGTCAAGCAGGCCATTACCAAACTTGACACCCAAAGTGGGGACCAACTATGATGGGCTGAGGAGTCCTCCTTTTGGAGGCCAGGTGAAGACTTTGTGTAGGAAATTACACCTAAATTCACCAGGAAGGAGAACATGGTCGATGGTTTAGATGGTGGAAGACGACCCCAGTCCCAAAAGCAGAAAAACAAGAATTTTCTCCTGTCAGCAACGGCTGTACGTCATTGAAGTGTTTGGAAAACGCGTCTGTTCTCCTAAGAAGCAGCCTAAAGTTACACCTGGCAATTGGTATAAAATGCCTCTGGGAGTGGCGACCCCACCGTAAAAGTAGCCTAAGTATGAATGTGGTACTTTTGAACTTGCCTCGGAAAAGGTTAGGGCGTACCCTGCAACTAGCGTGCAGTTCCTTGCGTGCTGGGGAAACTGTAAGAAATGGGCGACCAGTAGTCAACATCATGAAGGTGAGCATAATCAACCTTATGACCCTGGCAGGAAAGGCAAATGAATTGGTGGATGTTATGAGGGAAGAGGGTATGGAAATGATGGAGTTGAGCAAAGTTTAAATGGAAAAGGAAAGAAGAGAATGAGGAATAGATATACACTATACTGAAGCGGTGGCCGGGAGGCAAAAAATGGAGTGTGCTTGATAATTTCAAAAGAGCTGGAGGAGCATGTGGATATGGTAGAGTACATCAGCAACAGGATCATGAAAATTAGACTGAGAATGAGGAACAAAGTGAAGGATTTCATACAAGTGTATGCACCACAGGCAGAGAACAAAGAGGAGGGTATTAAGGAATACCTGGAGAAAACTAGAAATGGAGATAACTGATGTTTTTTTTTTTTTTTTGCTAGGGGCTTTACGTCGCACCGACACAGATAGGTCTTATGGCGACGATGGGATAGGAAAGGCCTAGGAGTTGGAAGGAAGCAGCCGTGGCCTTAATTAAGGTACAGCTCCAGCATTTGCCTGGTGTGAAAATGGGAAACCACGGAAAACCATTTTCAGGGCTGCCGATAGTGGGATTCGAACCTACTATCTCCCGGATGCAAGCTCACAGCCGCGCGCCTCTACGCGCACGGCCAACTCACCCGGTGATAACTGATGTGAAGTGATTATAATGGAAGACTTAAATGCATAGGTGGGAAACGAAAGACAAGGAAAGGAAGAAGTAATTGGACCATAATAATATGAGAAAAGGAATGAAGAAGGAGAAAAACTAGTTGTGTTTTGTGAAAGGAATGGAATGATTGTGGTCGACACATGGTTTCAGAAGATAAACAGCAGGAAAATTATGAGAAATGGCTGCGGTGATAGAAGAATAAAATCAGTAATTGATTACTTTCTGATGGATAGGACAAATCACAGACAGTTGATGGATGTAACAGCTTTACCAGGAGAAGCATTCGATGGAGATCATAGACTTGTGATAGAAAAAATGAGAGTGGGGAAAATGGAGAAATTAAAGGAGATAAGAGTTAGTAAAATAAAAACGTGAAAAATATGAAATGGCATATGGCTTTTAGTGCCGGGAGTGTCTGAGGACAAGTTCGGCTCGCCAGATGCAGGTCTTTCGATTTGACACCCGTAGGTGACCTGCATGTTGTGATGAGGATGAAATGATGATGAAGACGACACATATACCCAGTCCCAGTGCCAACGGAATTAACCAATGAAGGTTAAAATTCCCAACCCTGCTGGGAATCGAACCAATGACCCCTGTGACCAAAGGCCAGTACGCTAACCATTTAGCCATGGATCCGGACAATAAAAGTGTTGAAATTAAAAGATAAGAATGTACAGGAAGAATTTCTGGAGAGACTGAAACAACAAATTCCAGTTACTGAAGTAGGAAATGTGGAAGATGAATGGTCCAGCTTTAAAAGGGAATTTTTACGTAAGGCAGAGTGTGCGGATAGGAAAAAATTTGAGTAAAGATAGGAAAGTAGAAGAGAGAAGAACATAAAGATGAATTAAGATGCTAAATGTCTTCTCGCTACATACTCATGTCATACTCAGTTTTCAACTTAATGTGCATACTGAATAACTTGTAACCTAAACTTTGCAGTGCAACTCATCCCATCCTATACCATATTTTAAGGAAGACCGATGGGCTGATTTATTCTCATCATTATTAGAGGAGCATAAAATGACACAAAGCCATCTATTCAGCATTGAAGATTGATGCTGTATTCTGAAGCAGCATGTGTATGCCATTTTCTCATGTTGCTGTTTAGAATAATAATGGTGTTTTAGGGTGGAGGCATGGATGGAATGGCAGGGCCAGGCTAGGTGGAATATGTTGTCCTTGGTGTTAATGTCTTATAGTAATCTTGTAGATATACTGTAGTTGTAATAAGCATTTGTGTAATACATGAACCTCATGACTATGAGGAATCAAACATTAATGACATCAATGTAGAAGTAAAATAGTTGTTCATGAAAACTTACTCTTTGTCTCTAACACCAAAAATTAAACTTCCAAAATTGGTTTGTGCATTTTCCGTGTCTAATAAATGGTTGGCAAATGCAAATTTTGTTATTTGAGTATTCTGATATGTTAATGTTTCTTAAATAGGAACTTTTTTTTTTTTTTGCAATTTGCTGTATGTCGCACCAATACAGATAGATCTTATGGGAACAGTGAGATAGGAAAGGGCTAGGAGTGAGAATGATCGAACCCACTATCTCCTGGTTCCAAGCGCACCTTTAACCGCACAGCCAACTTGCCCAGTTTAACAGGAACTTCAAACAGTTTGTATAGTATAGAATTTGAGGTGTTCACTGCATTTAAGTTTATTAATTCTACGTATCTGTGCTGGATGTTGCTTCTAGTCTGAATTCTATTAAAAACTGTCTTCTTTGTTCTGAATGTTGTCCTGTGCTTCAATTTTCTGAATTATGCTAAGCATCTAAAACAAACGTAATCTCCATTTTCAAACTAAGAGTAGAAATCTCAATTGGTACAATATGAACTTGGACAAGAAAACAAAAACAAATATATAACCTGTAAGAAATCTGAACGTTTCAAGTTGATGGCAAGGTCCTACCATAGTTGGTAAATTTGAAACATCTACAACTGGCTTACTTGCAAGAAATACATTCCATTTTTAGTCTCTGTTGATAATAATATTAATGTTAAGTGCGTGCAGTCAATAACGGCACTCTGATGAACGTATATGATATATGAGAATAGTTTTATCCATTTGGACCAAAGACTTAATCCCAATTATAATGTTAATGAAATTGACGATAACTACAACATTCCAAGATATTAGAATCATTCTGTATTGATGGTTTTCACTTTAATATGTCCTCCTATACATATGTGTATGTATTGAATAGGAGGACATATTCAATTTCCTTTGTAAAGTAAACTACAACATTCTTTTTGAAGAAATAATTACATTTTCTTTTCATCCAATAAATCAGCAAAAACACAACAAATACTACAGACTTCCCCTCCCCACCCTTCCCATATCCGTCCTCTCCCCTCCTCTCTTCTAACAACAGCTGTTCACTACTCCAATCCAACAGTTAGCAACCCTCCCTCAGCCTAGCTAGTACACACGCCCACACAGTGGGATCAGCAGGGGAGGACTTCAATACTTTATTTTCTTTCCCTCTTCTAAATTTTTATTCTAATGTTTCTTTTTTTCTTTGCTTTCTGTTTAGATTCCTCCTCCTCCTCTTTTTTATGGATTCTCATGATCAACAAGTTTTCCCATGCCTCATTATTCTAACATTCTGTGAGACTCATCTCAGTTTCAAATTAGAGAGTAGTTCCCCTGTTTCCAGCAAGCTTTAAAAGTGGTACAATGCCTGAATGTTTAAGGAATTACTTTACTCATGTGTTACCTCAACTAGATTCACTCATTTCAAGGACACTTGTTTTAATGACATATTGTTCACTTTTAATGTGTGTTTTAAACTCTACTCTTTATTGGCTGTTTAGCAATTAATGTTAACTCTTTATGGACCAAACATTCCAATACAGTTGGTTTCAATAACGGATAAACAGTGTTCTATAGGATACTTCAATAAGTGCATGCTTATTTTTACATTTATACCCAATTTTTAATGTGTCTTGAATTATTAGGATTTCATGTAACTAATCTTTACACAGCTGCGAATGTCCTTCAGAGAGATGAAACATGTATTGTAGATGATTTTTTTAACTGTATTTGTAGTGATTACTTGGATTTAATTATTTGGACTCGGAAGACGGCGATGAATTGTATATGTAATGTATTTATTCATTTGGTCTTTTTGTATTTTGGGATTGTTTGATTTTATTATGGCTTTAAGATTGGTTCTTTATCATGTAAAGTAAGATGTATTAGGAAACACCACTTCCTGTTGTGTACACATGCCAGATTGGCATGGATATGTCCGGATATTGCATCAGTTTCGTAATTTCTCAAGGCTTCCCAAATGTTCTTGGTCAGCATTAATTTCTGCACTCCTATTGGAGAAAATAAAAGTAAATGTGATTGGTAGGTGAAGGAAAAAGATCGGACGCTCATTGGCCATTGTAAGATTTCCTAATTTCCGCAGAGAAGCACTGTCGCTAGAGCCTTGCTCTGCCAAGGCGTCTTTTCTGTTTGACTAGTGAAGGGAAAGGTTGCCTTCAAGGGTATGGGTCTTCTTGGCCCCGCCATCAGGTAAGCACTTTGTTTTTCACCTTTCAGGTATTTAGTTTCAAATGTAGTGTTTTGTTTAATTTATTTTACCGGAGCTTACCCGTATTTTCCTTCAGCTTCCAAATTTAATTAAAATGACTTAGCATTTTCAGTAAGTCGTGCCACATTTGTAAAGAGACAGTTCCCATTTTGTTGTTTTCGTAAATTATGTTCAACGCCTTTCGATGTAATTATAAACTATTAATTTCCCCTGGAGTGCGGCCAGTATCCAGTATTCGGGAGATAGTAGGTTCGAACCCCACTGTCGGCAGCCCTGAAAATGATTTTCCTTGGTTTCCCATTTTCACACCAGGCAAATGCTGGGGCTGTACCTTAATTAAGGCCACGGCTGCTTCCTTCCCACTCCTAGCCCTTCCCTGTCCCATCGTTGCCACAAGACCTATCTGTGTCGGTGCGACGTAAAGCAACTAGCAAAAATTTCCCCTGGGGGCTGTCTCTTAGTTCTGCATCATCCTAGATGTATACACATTTAGAAAAGGCACCTACCTCAGAAGTGTTTTTGAGGAGGCTGGCCGCTAAAAGTGCGCTGCATTAGGGTAATTATCTTAAATATATTTTCCGTATTTTCTATGAATAACCTTCTAAGGACATGTTACCAAAATTTTATTCCTTCTGACAGTTTATGTAATTTAAACGTTACGCCATGTGTGAAATTTTTTGAAATCAAGTTGTATTAAGTAAAATCACTGAATTTGAACCTTCTGGGGAATCATTGTAATTATTGTTTGATTTCTTTACCGATTTTAAAAGGTGTAATTTTGTGGATCATTTGAGCTTTCATTTCAATTTAATTTTAAGTAAAGGTATATTAATTTTGAATCATCACTGACTTTGCTTCTTCAGCAATGCCAATACCTTCCATGCCTGGATATGGTTCCCAGCCACCTTCCACACTATCCTTTCTTAGCCGTCATGTTTGTTAACCTGTTTGTTATGATGTTATTTTTGTGCAACTTATTCCTCCTTGCGTCAAAATGTATTTCTGTGTAATGCTGTGTTTGCAAAGTGGTAGCAAATATTATTATTATCATTACTATAAACTATTACTTGTAACCTTATTTAAGGGGTTACAGTATTATTTTTTAATATTAACTTGTATTAAAAAGGTCGACTTCTTCTCTTTTTTACTTAACATCAGTTGACTTACTTATTGACAAGATGAGTGGCAGAATTAACATAGCCTGGATGAAGTGACAAATGATGACAGATGTTACCAGGATGAAAGACCACCTCAGATTGAAGATCTATTGTGTTGTCATCCATCCTGCAGCACTCCATGGTACAGGATGTTGACTGACTAAGAAAGAATCAGAATGTCATCCAAGTACCATGCAGACAAAGAAAGACATGAAATCCAAGTGGCATTGTCACTGGCTTCTCACCAAAGCAGCTGTGGTTTGAATTCTGGCCAGTGCATATGGAATTTTTGAAATTAAAAGTTATTCCCTATAGCTCATACTGTACATAAAACTAGTGGTCCTGTGGCTATAATCACAGTGTCCAACTATAAGCCTCCTTCCTTTATTGGAGAAAAAGATGCTCAGATGGTCAGTCAACATCACTAATTTGGATTTTATTTCAACATGGACTTGAAAAAATGATTTGCAATAATGGGCTGATATACAATAACATGCAGTCTGCACTCCAACATGGCCTGCAACTGAATCTAATGGACGCAATGGAGCCACATAACAGTCCCTGTTGCTAGACAACAGGAACACTAATAGCGAACAAGTGGAAGAGAAAGCCCATCTTTCGAAGACGATCGTGTGTGAAGTTGCGGAATTTGTTCTTGACTTCCCTTTGTGTTGTTAAACTTGTTATTGTGATTACCGTATATTTCTATCCTCTTTCCTAGCTTCCTGTTTTTCTGTGCTCAGATCTATGCAAGACTGCTCCAAAAATAACCACATTTTGAGAATAACTTTTTAGGGGGCTTACTGCAACTTATAGTTTTATCTCCTTCGAAGTACAATGCTCCTAAACCAATTTCTACTTATGGAAGCAATCGTGGTAGGCACTTTGGGGGCACTCAGTTCTGCTTGTAATTTCAATCTGATCTCTCTGTTTGACCTTCTCAGGGTGAATTTCCGTTCAGGGAATGTAAGAAAGTCTCCCGTAACTACATCAGGTGAATAGGGTGAACAGGGAAGCACAGTTGTCTTTGTGTCAACATCAATATGTGAATTGGTGCAGTGTCATGGCGGAGGTTCAACAAGTCTGGCCTTTTTCTCCAGACATTTTCTCTCAAAATCTCAAGACTTCAAGATAGTACCAGCAATTCAGCATTTGACCCTCAGGAAATAATTCAATGTGCAGAAAACCATTGATTTTAAAAAAGACCATCAATAACACTTTCATATTTGACCTGACCTGCTGTGCTTTCTCCAGTCTCTGAAAATTTTTTCCACATCTCTGTGTGTCTCCCTAAATATTTTCCCAATTTTGAAGCAAAAGTGTATTTGATATGCTACTCCTATCATTCAGACTTCTCAATAATTGAAGCACATCTATTGCACATTTGCAAACTAACAGCTGCTGAGCGACAATTAATTGTTTCAGAAATGCGCAGCATATAGTTAGTTATTTAGGAAGTATACCACTATACAGCACAACTTATTGGAAACCATTAAGATTTTGCATTTGCACGATATTATCAAGGTTTCTCAGATGTGAAGCTTTCACAGTGTGTAGAGTTATTTAGTTCTTCTTCCGGGTTGAACTGTGTTTTTGTTTTCTGTGCATTCTGTACAGTTTGCCGACGTTTTGAATGCTTAGCAGTATTCTTTGTCAAGGCACTGAAATACCCATACTCGATCCGAGGTAATTAGTCTCCCTGGCAGCATACTGCAATATATTCGAAACATCAGCAAACTGTACTGAATGTACAGAAAACAACAACATGATTCAACCCACAAGAAGAACTAAATATTTTCAAAGTTTGATTATTTTTTAACAATCCCCATATCCGTGCACTTTTATGTTTCCTTTTAATTAAAATTATCTGCTTTTATTCACCCTCAAGGGTAAAATTAGTTGCTCAGAATAATGTCTACTTGTGTTCTGGACATTTTCGTTATAAACTGTAATGTCTTTTAGCATTCAGTCTCTGAGCCTCTTAGCATTCAGTCTCTGAGCCTCTGTGAATTCACAATCCTCTGTATGTAACTAGTTCTGCGGCTGCATTTAGTTCTATATCTCTTATCTTTGCGTCATTAGAAACTGAGTCTGACCATCTTCCTCTGGGTCTACCTCTACTTTTCTTACCCTCCGTGTCTGAGTCCATTATTCTCCTTGCATGTCCCCACCACTGATGATGCTGGTTTGGGATTTGTCCCCTTCCCAAGAAATTCATAGATCCAGATACCCTCGTTTAAATACTTAAATATTCTGATTAATTTAAAGTGTTGTTGTCTTTTTCACAGGAGGATGATCTCCTAAAATGGACCACTCGTGTTGTATAAAGAAGCTGAACTTGGGAAAACAGCCAGGTGGTGGATATGCACTTGCTGTCAAGTTATAAATGCAAAGAAGTTTTTATATTGTTCAAATGAAGCATTTAACTATTTATATTCATTTATATAAATAAAATCATTAAGACCATGTTATTTATTTTTAACAGTATATGCTATTCAACTTCCCTTATGTAGAGGTTGCCCAGTAGACAGAGCATTCTGAACATGAGTTACAGTGTATTTTATAATCAGGTGGTAAATGAGATTTCTGTATGTCATTCATAAAAGTTATACAAATAATTCCCCAAAATAGCAACAGTACCCTTAACAGCCACTAAGGCCACCATGTTCAGGTATACTCCGCACGGCTTTACTTCTAAATTGACGTTTTGAGAAACAAATGAGCATCGCATTACCCCTGTTGCCAGTGCGGTACTGTCGTGAGTACAGCTGATACTATACGACCATGGTAAACAGCCCTCGTAAAATGAAAGACCGTTCTCAGAAAAGCTAATGAATTGGGATTAAAAACAAATTCAGCAAAACTACACTTACCAACAACATCTGACACTAAAAAGAGAATACATTATTAAAAATAAAAGAGAGTGAGGAAATAACACATCACTCACTGCTACTGGCTGGCACAGGAAGGGGGTTATGTCCTACAACGGGAAAACTCCACTGATCTCAGAGTCACTTTCTTGTCACTTGTCTTTTCTGAACTACACTGAGACATGCCAAATACGCAACCAATACACGAACGTAAATAAAACTACAGCTATCTTTTTATACACTGAACTATTAAACTTGTACTGTACTAACTTATGCTATGCTAAACTATAAACTACGCTATACTGTATTATACTAGAGAGATAAAGACCAATATGAAAAACACTCATTACTGAAGAAAAATGCAAAAGATCGCAAACCGTACCAAATATCATACACGTTGAGTAAGATACGTTAACCACGTGGTGAATGTACATATTAGAGTTGGCAACTAGGTTTCGAGATCACACTGTGCCAATATAAGTCGATATGAATGGCGGCTTGGGATTGGTTGGATGTCTGTGTTTCAACACATAACCACCTGACAGGGCCAAAATTGCCCAAAACGTCAATTTAGGAATAAAGCAGTGCGGAGTATAGATTTTCTAGCCTTAACAACTTACAGAACTGCAAAATATGGATGTTATTTTGCCTCAATCTCCAACCATAAGACCCACTACTTCTGTAGATGTTAACTTATATTTTCCTTTATAATATGAGATTGTGAGTTCATGGGCATCATACTTCTCTTTAGGAACATGCGCTGGCTGAGTTTCAGAGCCCTCATTTCTAACTGTAGGGTAAGTTGAACTGGCTGGAATGGCTATCATGTCCATCCACTTGCAAGATCCATTGAGTTCAAGCCTGTGTACTTCCTCGTGTGCTTTATGTTGACGTTCCCTTAAGGCATCAGCGATCAGGGTCTGAATACAGTGATAGCGGGCATTTCTAAGGACTCCACGAACGTACTACGCTGGTGTAGCAGGGGGAGAGGTGATACTCCCACATGGTGTGTCCCAGGTGGCGGATAGGGGGTTTCTAACCGGCTTGCCAGCGGACTTGAGTGAAATAAAATAGCTCTCGCTTACCAAACACACAACTCCCTGTGGGTGGGAGACCCAGACGAAGAATACTCCCATGGTATCCCCTGCCTGTCATAAGAGGCGACTAAAAGGGGCGACCAAGGGATGATTGAATTAGAACCACGAGACTACTTATAATTAGTACCATCACACGAGGAACGCCATGGTCGCTTTTACTTGCAAGTAGTACCACTATGTTAGGTATACAATAAGTTTGTGATTAGTAGCAACAGAGGATGAATCAGTATGGGTTTTACAGTACCTGTGATTAAAATGTGAGAAACACCATAAGTGTGCGTTACCTGTGCGTATTACATTACATGTGAGTAGTACCACAATGTGTGGAACACCGTAAGTCTACGTTACTCATGGTTAGTACCGCTACATGAGAAATACCAAGATTTTTACTTTCCTAGCGATAAGTACCATTATGAGGGGCCGTTGACCTTTATTTTAGACCCTTTTAGACAACAAGCATCATCGATTCAGTATTGTGCTTTTGAATTGATCAGTATATACTATTGTTTTAAGATAGTTTCTGGGAAGGTGGGGCATTGTGGGAATTCACTGATTGTTTTAAGTTCATAATCATTGTTCATCATCTCTTTTTTAATTCTAGTCAGTGGATTAATTTTGGAATTATTTTTAACTTTCAATATTGTGAGCTGGATCTGCTGATTATTTTAAATTAATATTCATCCATTCATTCTTCATCATCATGTTCTGAATTCTGGTCATTGGATGAGTTTTGGACTTTTAAATTGTCATTACATTTCGTCTCATTTGGTACCATTAGGGGCCGATGACCTAGATATTAGACCCCATTAAACATCATCATCATCAACATCATCATCATCATCATCATCATCATCATCATCATCATCATATTTCTAATGAGTTCACATTGTTTACAGGCACCCAAGACGAGCAAAAGTTTCTCTCAATGTGGCAATGATGACATTGTGTGTCTTGGGACCTGCGTGGTAATGACCAGACTGGATAAACATTAGCAATGATTTTGAGTGAATCTCTCCATTCACTGCTCGATAATTCCTCAGGATTTGTCACCCATCTGTTGGTTGCCATACATTCCTTGAACAGAATAACTCATTTGCCCCTGTGAGGTGATGAGTACCACCTCTCATATTCTTTCAGGCATAGGTTGTATGTGTGAACAGTACTTTGTTTATTTCAGTAAAAATCCTCTGATTGCTACCTATTTCAGGTGAAGTAATGATTTAGTAATGGTTTAGAAGGTGCGTAGTTTTCTTGTCATGTCTTTTTGTTGGTCTATCAGTGTACAAACTATATAAGAAGTGCTGTAAATCACACTAGTATTTAAACAAAATATCACTCTTAGACAGTTTGTTATTATTAATATCATAAAAAAATTGAGAGAGAGTATCTTTCTTTTGGGGGTAAGGGGATGTGTGTTGTAGGGACATCAAAAGTCTTATTTTATACAAGGTATACAAGGTTATACAATATTTACCTCAAATAACTCATAAACAGTTAAAAATATAAAAATTTGTCTTTACTCTCAGTAATATTGCCGGCTCCATGGTGTAAGGGTAGCGTGCCTGCCTCTCGCCCAGAGGCCCTGGATTCAATTCCTGGCCAGGTCAGGGATTTTTCTCTCAACCTGAGGGCTGGTTCGAGGTCCACTCAGCCCACATGATTAGAATTGAGGAGCCATCTGATGGTAAGATGGCGGCCCCGGTCTCGAAAGCCAAGAATAACGGCCGAGAGGATTCGTCGTGCTGACCACACGACCCCTCGTAATCTGCAGGCCTTCGGGCTGAGCAGCGATCGCTGGGCAGGCCAAGGCCCTTTCAAGGGTGTTAAGTGCCGTGGGTTTCTTTTTCTCAGTAATATTACCAAGGGGCATATAATTGAACTTGCAGTATTTTCCCAGAGTGTCAATATCTGCCAGAATGATGGTACTAACTTTGTTCAGTCTCCTCCTTGCAAAATCTGCTTTCTAGGTTACCCTTTAAAATTCCCATTTTACTACTTCACAGGTGCACATCTTGTGTGGACTACTACTATAAATCTTAACAGAATCCTTATACAACTGAGTAGTTTTTCAGTTGTTTCCTTACAGGGTCTTTTGATAAATATTTTTCATGTTTCATTCAAACCCTCATAATATTTCGTTCTTGATCAGCGATTACTTGCTTCTGTGATGGAACATTTCAGTGTTCAAAGAGTCCGTTCTGGTACAGGAAACCTGATGCTGATCCTTGTTGAGCAAATCCTCTTTCCTGTCTTTTCTCCCAGTTAACTGGGGTCAGCACTAATTTGGATTAAACCCAGTTTTACAATAGGATGTTCTTCCTGATACCAATCCTATGTGGAGGGATGTATTCGCTATTGTTTCTATGGTAGTTTAGTATGTTGAATGTAAATGATGACATGTATTACAACAATCGCCAGCACCCACGTCCTTAGCCAGAGGAATTAACCAAATGCGGATTAAATCCCCGGCCTGGCTGGGAATCGAAGCCAGGAACCTCAGACCCAAACAGCCCTGTGCTGACCATTCATCAAAGATCCTTGTTGAACAAGTGCATCAGCTTTTTCCATTTCCCTCAAAGCCTTTGTGACCTGGGACTCAGATTTAGATTGTTATGTTCATCAAGGTTTGAAATCACGTCGAGGGATTCTTTGGCCAGCTTTGAAGTCACTTTTAGCATTTGATAAAGGCATAAGTGGTGTTTGACTTTCTAGAAATATTACCTAGAATCTGGTGTTTGTAGTAATCTGTTATTTTCATTTACACATTGTAGAATTGAGTGGGACTACAGCTCAATGAAAATTAGACCCAAAACATGGACAGCTAGGGAAACCGATCAAGACGAGTTCGATATCATTAAAAGGAAAGTGAAGTGAAGAATCTTCAGGTGTAACAAAGCTGGAGGAGAGTGGAGGCAGAGGACAAACAAAGAGCTGTACAGTGTGATGGACGGATATTAAATCTGAAGTGTCATGAGAAGTGGACGAATCCAGTGAGCTGGTCATGTGGCGAGGATGCTAGAGAAGGCAATACCTAGAGCTCTGATGGAGGAAATTCTAGAAGAACTCCATCCCTTGGTAGACCAAGACTGTGATGGCAAGATGAGATGGAAGAAGGAACTAAACCAGTTGGGCATAGCAGAAGATTGGAAGACACAAGCACTAGACCAGCAAAGATTGGGGCAACTTATTAAAGCAGCACATGGTCTTCAGGGGCAGTGATTATGTAACAGGCCAACTATCTCCACATGAAAGAAAACAGAACTGAACGAGTTGGCCATGCAGTTACGGTCGGGCAGCTGTGAGATTGCAATCGGGAGGTAGTGGGTTCGAACCCCACTGTCGGCAGCCCTGAAGATGGTTTTCCGTGGTTTCCCATTTTTACACCAGGCAAATGCTGGGGCTGTACCTTAATTAAGGCCACGACCACTTCCTTCCCACTCCTAGCCCTTTCCTCCTTTCCTATCCCATTGTACCATAAGACCTGTCTGTGTCGGTGCGATGTAAAGCAAATTGAAAAAGAAAAATTGGAGAAAACAGAGTCAAATGTTTGATGTCAGGATATGATGACTTGCTGAACACACAGTCAGATCCTAATCCTCTTCGATACTCCTACAATGGTCCACTGGGATGAATATCGATTAATGCCAGGTCTGGACAGAGTGGTCCATTACTTCCCACTGTTAAGATAATAATAATTTGTCATCATAATATCTGTCTGTGTTGGTGTGACATAAAGCAATTTGTAAAACAAAAAGAATAAATAATAATATCAGTAATCATATGGCCTCGGGTAACATGTGCAGGCAATTTCAATTTGACACTATCTGGCTGCCTCTCGTCAATTTTGACATTCTGTTTTACTCTAGGCCTACTACATGGCAGAGTAAACCGGATCTCTCTTGGTTGCCTATGGCTGAGTTTTAATGAATTTTGTCAGGTAAACACCAAATGTGTCACCAGAGATCTTTTACATGTCAACATCGTATGACTTAGAGTGTCGAATAGACTTTTGTCTGCCCTTCAAAAATCCGATTACCTTTGCCGGGTTTGAACTCGGAATCTTGGGATCCTGAGTCTAACACACTATCACTGATCCATAGGGGGAGCTACTTCTCAGTGGTAGTAGTGTAACAACTAGTGATAGGCAATGCTCTCGCTTGAGACTTTCGAGACTGACGACACAGATCTCGAGACTCTCGCGAAAATCTTGAGACTGATTCTCCTGTGCTGCATCTGTGCAACGTCCCAATAACTATGAGCATAAGCTCGATAGTACAGTATATCATCAGCAGTTATTGCGTGAAATAACGTTTAAACCTAAGAATTTCATTTTTTGTCCGTATTGAACTGAGAAGGATGATAGGAAAAACTTAAAACGTTCTCATACGGAAATGAGTGTGCCGGTAAATTTTGTCGAAAGCCTGGAAAAGTACTTCATGTTCAACCATAAGCTCCTCAATACCATTAAGAAAAGTGAAAACAGAACGTCAGTATCTCAAACAGTTCACGACTTATTTGAGGTGGACATCTTAGCTGAATAACTCTGTGTAATTTGTAAATAACTGTAGATAAGACATACACCTACCTGGATACCTCGCAATTGTTGTCGACAGTGTAGCCTCTTATGATGCAGAACAGGCCAGATGTGTTCTCTGTGACGATTTCCCCTCAGTGATATTATGTGCTTTTAAGTGCCGGATCACCCCAGAAGTATTATTCTTTTGAACAAACAACAGCGGGCTGTGCTATGTGGCATCTCTTCAAATTAATCCCACGTCCACAACCTATGTTGCGTTGTGGACATTGTCTTAAAGTTGTCGCATATATTTAGACGCAATTACATATTGCACCATCATATACCGAAGCATCTAATTATTATAATGTCGGTAAACACAAGCACCGGTTAAATGGATATTGAATGTGGGGTCTGATAAATTATGAATGATAATGATGTACACCTACAGTAGTAGTCATTTTCTGTGTTTAGCCTATTCATTTTGCATACAATTCCACAATGCGTATCCTTTATAATGATATTATACTGTGTCAATAATAAAGCTAAATAGAAATGAACAGCCTAGTTGCTTGTTAACACGTATTTACAGAATGGGGAAGGCCTGTGACTGGTTGTTCACATACTCAGCACTAACAACATTCGGCACAGTCTACCTGTAGGCCTACGACATGCTTCTCGCAGCACAATGCAGGGACAACGCTCTCGAGATCTCTCTAAATTTCTCATGAGAAACATTGCTTGCGATAGTCTCGAGAAATCTCGAGACCCCGTCTCAGACTGCCCATCACTACAAGCAATTCATGTATGCTGTCAACTAAGTATATCGTAGTATTATCCTGCACTAATAGGATGCCTATTCACAACAGCACAGGTCTTTTTCTGTGGTGTTTTAAGGTGCTAATTTGCCCTTTACATTGATGAGTAGTATCACACCACTCATCTCCGCATTTGACAACATTTTTATCAGCCCCACCATTCAATAACTTGTGTTTGGACAGTATAACATACGGTAGTGAGGTGGAGCAGTGATATGCTTGCTCTATTTTGGTGTCAAATTGTAATGGAATTGAGAACAATTCCCTTGTGAGAATACTTATTACTTTACATACTGAACCACCTTGCGTAGTACGGAATTCGTACTTACATGCTTCAACCATAAAACTCGTTTTTGCTTCTTGGGCTAGAAGGAGCAACAGAAAGAGGAAGCAAAGAAACACATGAAAATACAAAAGGACAAGGACAATCTCCATATCCTCACACAGTGCCGTCCTGTGTTCCTGGTCTTTTGCCACTAGTATTTGTTTTTACCTTGTGATTCTTCCCTTCCCTTGTTTTCATCCGGCCTTCGTGTTATCCCAAATCAGGACCGAGAATCTGTCGGGATGGCTCCTGAACGAGTCTTCATGCCCACACTCCTGGTGGCGGTAGGAGACTGAAGCAAGCTCGTTGGTGGCTAGGAGGAGGAGAGAGCCTATCTATTTGCAGACGGCAATGTGCGAGAATATGGAGATTGTCCTTGTCCTTTTGTGTTTCCATGTATGTCATCGTCTTCTCTTTTTTTCTTGCTTCTTCCCATACTGACCTGGCATTGTATTTACCTTATTGTGCATTCATTTTCTTGTTGCTGTCTCTCTGTGCATGACTTGATTTGACACTTGTTTGTTCCTTTCCAATACCTATTTTTAATCCAGGTAATCTATAAGGAATGCCTGCTTAGAGTTTTCAGAATACCAAGCACTATCAGAATTGCATGTACTCAGTATTCTTACATGTGATAAATTTCATATTTGCTGAATTGTGAAAAAGTATTAACTTGTGAAAATCCTTGCAACAATTGTTCCACCTTTACAATACCATAAATCATCTTTATTGATGAGACTACATTAAAGTATATTAGTGATACATGTTTTGTCCTGCTTTCCAGAATTCTTCAGTCACAAACAAAATCATTGAAATATATGGTAAAGACACAATAAAACCATTAGATAAAAAGTCTATGGATCTTATGGCGCGATGTATTGGCGTCTTGTCAAGTCTTGAGTTTTAAAAATAACACGAACATGAATATGATGTGAATCACGAAGTCCAAATGTTGCACGGGTTGAAATATCACTACATCCGTGGATTGCACAGTTGTAATACGACATGAGTGGCTTTATAAAATGAATTAATCATGTAGATAACCCAACATTGTAAAAATATTTCACATGTTATTGACATGTATACATAGACTGGGCAAGATTAATGCCCACATTTAAATTAGCTTCATGCAGTGAGTCACAAAAAGGTGGACTTTAGTAGTACAAGCTGATCGTAGCTGACATTGTTGACAATATGAGCCTTGAGTGTTAGCTCTAACACTCGATGTGAATTGGATAGTACGGGATGGGCGAGGAGGAGGCCCATATTGTTAACAATGTCAGTTATGATCAGCTTGTGCTATTCAACAAAAGTCCACCTTTCTGTGACTCATTGCATGAAGCTAATGCACAGTCTATGTATACAGTCAATAAGTGTGCAATATTTTTACAATGTTGGGTTATCTACTTGATTAATTCATTTTATAAAGCCACTCATGTTGTATTACATCTGTGCAATCCACGGATGTAGTGATATTTTAACCAGTGCAACTTTTGGACTTTGTGATTCACATCATATTCATGTTCATGTTATTTTTAAGACTCAAGACTTAACAAGACGCCAATACGTCACGCCGTAAGATCCATGGACTTTTTATCTAATGGTTTTATCGTGTCCTTACCATATTTTTAAATGATTTTGTTTGTGACCGAAGATATCTCGAAAGTGAGCAAAACTTGTATCACTAATATATTTTAATGTAGTCTTATTAGTAAAGATGATTTATGGTATTGTAAAGGTGGAACAATTGTTGTAAGGATTTTTACAAGTTAATCTGTATTCTTATACAGATGCTGAAAGTGAGGTCTTTCTATGTATAGACAAATACTAGATAGAAAAGTTCTCTTTTCAGGGAGCACAGTTTGTTCCAGAAAGACTAGAGACTTCTCTCCAATTAAGATGGGCTGAGTCTGGGTATACTTCCTCTTACTTGTGCTAGACTGCTCACCTGTATGTTTCTTGTTGTCACTTGCAACCTTGTGCACCTGTGTCTTCTCCTATTCTCTGTCCCTTATTTAAAGATTCATGTTTAGCCCCCATTAAACCAACCAGTCTTTCATCCTCAACAGCTGTGATATGAAAGACATTATGTTGTATAAGCACAATTCTGTCTTCCTGTCTCATTGTATAAGCAATGCGAAGGTGTGGCTTGAGGTGGTATGCAGGGCGGGGCTCCTGACCTTGTTGTATGCTAAGTGAGCTGACCTTGCCACATTCTTAACATTCAGTCTCTTGCCCTTGTGGCATCACCATTTCACTAATTAGAGCTCTCTCATTTATAGAGTTTCAAGTGAAATGTTACTTTTTATTTCTTCTTAGATGAGATTTATTTAAATTATTCTGCATAGTATCTGTCCTCTGTCCGACTCGTTGGCTGAATGGTCAGCGTACTGGCCTTCGGTTCAGAGGGTCCCGGGTTCGATTCCCGGCCGGGTCGGGGATTTTAATCGCTTCTGATTAATTCTTCTGGCTCAGGGACTGGGTGTTTGTGTCCGTCCCAATACTCTCCTCTTCATATTCAGACAACACACTACACTACCAACCACCACAGAAACACGCAATAGTGATCACATCCCTCCATATAGGGTTGGCGTCAGGAAGGGCATCCGGCCGTAAAACAGGGCCAAGTCCACATGTGCGACGCAGTTCGCACCCGCGACCCCACAGGTGTGGGAAAAGCGGTAGGAAAAGAAGAGGAAAAGAAGAAGTATCTGTCCTCTGTTCCTAGTCTCTTACCATATGTATTCATCTTTTTTCTTTTTATCTCATCCTTCATTCTTTGTTTATCCAGCTTTCTTCTTCTTATCCCACTCTTCCCACGTCAAGATGGAATCTCTGTCAAAATGACCCCTCAATAAATGTTAATGTCCGGCCTCCTTGTGAAGCTGGCAAGCAGAATCAAGCTCATTGGGGTCTGAGAAGAAGTATTGTTTTTCATTAAGGCCACGTCCACTTCCTTCCCACTCCTAGGCCTTTCCTACCCCATTGTCGCCATAAGACCTATCTGTGTCGATGTGACGTAAAGCAAGTTGTAAAAAAAAAAAAAAAAATTACAGTAGGTCTTATGGTGATGATGGGATATAAGAGGGCTAGGAGTTGGAAGGAAGTGGCTAAGGCCTTAATTAAGGTACAGCCCCAGTATTTGCCTGACATGAAAATGGGAAACCACAGAAAACCATCTTCGAGGCTGCCGACAGTGTGATCAAACCCACTATCTCCTGAATGTAAGCTCACAGCTGCGTGCCCCTAACCACACGGCCAACTTGCTCGGTTAGAAGAATTGAATCTACTTGAAGATGTCAGTGCATGAAAACATGGAGATTGTCCTTGTCCTGTGTTTTCATGTTTATCCTTCACTCCTTTTTCTATGGCTCCTTTTCCTGATGCTGACATATTGTGTTTATTCTATCATGTATTTCTATTCATGTCCATACCTTTTTTTATTTTACTTGAAATAGTGAACGTTCTCTACATTTTAATATGGTTATGAAATACTTATTTTATGAAACATAACATATTCAAAGCATGATAAATATGTAATCTTAATAGTAAAGAACATTTAGATTTGTGTTCTATATCCAAAGTAATATGAATATGTTTGGGGTGTAAATGAAACTTTGCTGAAGACTAATTTATGGTAGCTATTTATGGCCTGTTTTCTGTTAGAATACTTCATCATTATCTAAAGACTTTGCCGTGTCACTGCAACCATTGATCTCTTCTCTCTGCGATCCTTTTCATCTCTCCATAACCTTGGCATCCCATCATCTCAACTACCTCTTCAATGATCTTCTTCCGTGGTTTCCCTCTGCCTTTCTTTCCCATCACCTTGCCTTTGAACAAGTTCTTTATGAAGTCATTATGCCGAAGAATGTGACCAAAATGTGACGCTTTTCTTCTTTTTATCATTGTTATTAAATGTCTCTGGGTGTTTATTTCTCTAAGCACTGCTTCATTAGTTTTCTTCTCAATCCAGCTAGTTCTTGTCATCTTCCTCCATGGCCACATTTCCACTTCCTCTAGTCGTTTCTCGTCCTCCTTCAAGAGTCCATCCTTCACAGCCATATAGCAGCAAATGAATGTTTTGATAAACAATTTCTTTTGTTCAGTATGTAAGGATTTATTAGTTAAGAGCTACTTCTTCTCCTCAAAGGCTTTCTTACACAGGGAAATTCTTCTTTTTATTTCCACAGTGCATCTGTTGTCATCGGTAATAACTGACCCTAAGTAGCAGAACTTGTGCACCTGTTTTATTAAAATATTTCCAATTCTGAGATGTGCCTCTGGCTTCATTTTAGATTTGCTTACAACCATAACATTACTTTTATTACATTAATGTTAAGTTGGAAATCTTTTAAGATGTTAATTTGTTGAGCATGATCTGCATGTTCTTCTCATTGTCAGTCAGAAGTGCAATATCGTCGGCAAATCTAATACAGTGTACAGTTATTCCATTTATTTTAATGCTAGGTGTTTTTGATTTTAAAATGTTCATGCTCTCTTCAATGTACAGATTAAATAGAAACGGTGATAAGGAACACCCCTGTCTTACTCCTTTCCTGATCGTCACCTTACATACTTTTTCATTACTTTTGATGATTCTTCTTCGATTGATGTAGAGGTTTAGTATTGCTTTTCTGTCTTTCCAGTCCAAATTAATATCCTTCATAATTTTGAACATGCTTTTCCACTGAACATTGTCAAAAGCTTTTTCCAGGTCTACAAAAGCTATATATGTATTTCTGTTAAGCTCTAGTCTTCTCTCCAAGATGGTTTTAAGTGCTATAATAGCTTCTCTCGTTCCTACTCCTTTCCTGAACCCAAACTGATCATCATCTAGATTCTGCTCAATTTTCATTTTGATTCTGATTTTTAATATGCATGTGAATATTTTTGCTGCATGTGTAACAAGGCTTAGTATTCTGTAATTGGAGCATTCTGTTGAATCTCATTTTTGTGCAGAAGTACTGCTTTGCTTTATACAAAACCCTCTGGCATATCTCCATTTTCATAGCAGTACTTGGTGATTTTGAAGAGTTCATCCTTCAGCTTTTTTTCCAGAGTATTTCCACAGTTCAGCAGGCAGTTTGTATGGTCCAAGAGCCTTTTTCTTTTTCAGCTCTTGCAGTGCTGTTTCGAATTCACTTCTCACTATGGGAGGACCTAGTTCATCTTGTGAAACCTGCTCTTGTTTTATGATGTACTCATCTACATTGTCAATTTCTTCTCCATTATGTAGATAGAATACTTCATATGAATACAATAAAATTAAGATTATTTAGTAGACACAATTCCATTGTTCTATAACTGCACTTCAGGCTAAGTACTAATGCTTAAGTTATTTTTACATTCTGAGGTGCTTCCTGTTCCGAGCGATCCTTCAATATAGAACTATGTCATAATCCCTCAGAAGAAAGTACCGGTAATAAAGTTTAAATTATAATGCATTTTGGTGCCAAGTTATGGGAAGCTGCAAATACAATTCTGAAAGTGAGAAAGGTCCATAGGAAGATGATCAGTGAAATCTGCAGGGAACTAAGGTGTAGTTAAGAAGACATGTATAGTTTGGTTAACAAGAAATAAAAATGGCAGTGCAAATATGGCAAATAACTCCTCTTGTATAACCTTATAGCACCTGTTTACTTTTGAGCTTGCTATGGCTGAAGTGATAGTGTGTCTAACGGCAGGAATGGATCTCTATTGAGACTGATGTTATGGATTTCGAGAAGTTCTTGAAACCAAATCTCCTGTGCTGCAGTCTGTGTAATGTTCCATTAACTAAGAGCATAGGCCACGTACAAAGCTTAGTAGTTTGTATATCATTGGCGGTTATTTCATGAAATAATGTTCAGTCATATTGTTTGCTGATAAATGTTTTCAAAAACACATTGCCTCAGTTCTAAATTGTTATACTATAATATATAGGTAACCATGCATAATGTTTAAACTGCTGATGTTACATAAAACAAAATATCTCAATGAAACAAATTCTATACCCACTATTCGTGTAAATGTTTTAGTAACATTAGAGACTTACATTTTTTTTGCCATTACACTGCTAATAGTGTTATGTACTTTGCAAAATGTGTTGTTTGTGTCTTAATTTGCTATGACGATCTCATTTATCATGTACCATTCCGTATGTGAAGAACTCAGGCCAAAGTAAATACCATACATGGTTCAAACCACAAACAAATCACAGATGTCATTTATATCACCAAACGCTACCTCTAGTTATAGAGTAATTAGTATGACATCTATATCCCAAGAATTTTAAGACCTAAATCACTGGTTTAATCATACCTCTGCATACATTGCCACAGGGTATTCTTTATAAATTATGTAATATCGCATCCCTGAGCAGCCTAGTTGCTCATTGGCCTGTGTTTACAAAATTGAGAAGGCCTGTGGGTGACTACTTGCATACTCAACACAAACAACATTCAGCTCCACCTAGCCGTAAGCCTACTATGTACTGCTCCCTCCATGATGTTGCTCCCATTGCCCACACTGATCAGTCATTGTGTTTATCCTATTGTATGTTCCCATCTCTCTATATATGGCTTCACAAACTATTAGATTATATAAGAAGAGATGTGTGCTATATTTTCACTGTTTGTAAACCAATGCATGATCGATTCTTCTCTCAAGATCTCTCTAGTATCGAAAAATCTCGATATCCTGTCTCAGGCTGCCAGTCACTATCTAACAGACAACAAGAGAGGAATCGATCATGCATTGGTTTACAAACAGTGAAAATATAGCACACATCTCTTCTTATATAACCTAATAGTATGTGAAGTCATATATAGAGAGATGGGAACATACAATAGGATAAACACAATGACTGATCAGTGTGGGCAATGGGAGCAACAGAAAGAGGAGACAAGGACAAACATGAAGATACAAAACGACAAGGACAATCTCCATATTTTTGTAGACTGCCATCTTCAATTAGATGGGCTGTCACTTTGTCAGTTCTGTTCATCTACATCCATTTCTTCTCAGCCACCAATGAGCTTGTTTCTACTTCTCAGCTTAATCAGGATAGCTGGCATTAGTGGCCAAGTGCATCAACCTTGTTTAAGATTTGACTAACCAGTGTGTACATAAACATGTTTTAAATTTGAAGAATGGTTACAGTAAATCGTTGAGCACCATTCTTAATCAATGATTACTTAAGCATGTTTAGGTTGCAGTGGAATTTAACACTACCGTGAAGTTTTGCTTGCGAATGGAGAATTATGAACATGGTACGGTGATTTCACGTTTCCTTTGTTAGTCAGAAGAATATTAATTTCTCCGTTGCTGAAAGTACTTGTTAGCAACACAGAAAAAGAAAAGAGAAAAATGAGGCCTAATTTTTCTGCTTTGGAAGCAGATATTATAGCAGAATTAGTTATCAGACACAAAGATATAATCAAAAATGAGTTCTATCTCATTCACCATAAAACAGAAAGAAGAAAAACAGAATAAAATCACAGATTGACAGCAGAAACAGGAAGATTTCTCTGTTTTGGAAATTGTAGGTTATTTTGCATCATTTCTAAAAGAAATTAAATGTTTGTTTAGATAAACAAATTTTCTATAACTACGTTCTTCAAAAGGATCACCTCTCTCCACTATTATATCTTTGCACTCATTTGCATTCTGTTCCAGATATTCCAGATACAGCAGTTCATCTTCAAAATCATTTTCAGATCTGGCAGCCATTTTATGTTCACTGCTAATCGCTGTTTATGTTTGGTAACTGCTAAAACTTGACTGTTTAACTTTAACAGACAATAATGAGGGATTTAAATAATAATCAGGAATGGTCCTCCACAGCTTTATTTAAGCAAGGTTTAGGAAGAATCTTAAATGCTGATTTTGCTAAACAGGGTTCACATACTTGGACATACGTCTCGTTGAGGATCTATCTTGACAGATCTTCAGTCTTGACATGGAAAGGTGTAGGATAAGAAGAAAGCCAGATGAACACAGAAAAAAGGAAGAAAATTTAAAAATGAATGCAGGATAAGCACAGATGGAGGAAAGGACCCCGGCGGGTTAGTTTATATGACACGTGTGCCATTAGGTGACACGCAAACACGACTTCTGTGGCATGCTGCACAACATACTTTAATGTTTTAATATGTAATAAATAGGTTGAAAATCCACCAACATACCATATTCTAACATTATGCTTCAATAAAGAAGTATGTCACAATTAATTCTATTACCATAATTTTTAAAAATTTTATGAGGTTAAAGAAAAATATATCTTATTCTTAAAATGTATTTTATTTTCGTGCACCGACTGAAGGATATATATGTTCTCTCCGTGGGGAGATATGTAATCGATATCAGATGGAAAAATGCAAGAAAAGAAACATATCTCCGCCCCCAAACCCCATGGCACAACAGCCCTCGAAGGGCCTTGGCCTACCAAGCGACCGCTGCACAGCCTGAAGGCCTGCAGATTATGAGGTGATGTGTGGTCAGCATGTCGAATCCTATAGGTGTGTAATCTTGGCTCTCGAGTCCGGGGTCGCTATCTCACTGTCAGATAGCTCCTCAATTGTAATCACGCAGGCTGAGTGGACCTCGAACCAGCCCTCAGATCCAGGTAAACATCCCTTGCCTGGCCGGGAATCGAACCCGGGGCCTCCAGGTAGAGGCAGCCACACTACCCTACACCACGGGGCCGGCCAAAGAAACATATCCTAGACTCAATTTTGTAATGACTAATTGTAAAATGACTTTATGTATACATTTAATTATTAATGGCCATTTGCTGCATTAAAATTATTATTAAAATGTACCGGGTTTTTGAAATGTAATGTTTGCAAAATAAATTCATGAACATTCAGTTGAATGAATGCAGTGCAATCTAATACCTAAATGAAGTCAAACGAGGGGTTTCTTGGTGGTTTTAAAAGAAATTGACTGGTGGCACACTAGACAATAAAAAGTAATAAATATCTTAATTGACATGCTAGTCTGAAAAGGTTTGGCTTCCCTGGTTTATAGAATACGGGGAATAAAAGAAAAGTGACTAATCAAGTTATATAGAGAGATAAGAGCACACAATAGGATGAACTCAGTGACAGGTCAGTGTCTCCTCTTACTGTTGATCTTCTTGTCACACTGACCTGTCACTGTCTTCACCCTATTCCATGTTCCAATCTCTCTCTATACAGGGTGATCGGAAACAATATGAATCGGGTATATGAGCATTAGAGGGTTGGTTCTACTGGTAAATAATTTGAAAAAATAATTCAGTAATTCTATCAGCTGCTGAAGTTAACCAATCAGATCGTTTCGTGGGTAAATTTCATATAGTCTTTATGAGACGGTGTTGCTAATGCACGTGGCTTAAGACCAGCCTGAGAGCACCAATCGAAGAAAAAAACCTTCGCCATGAGGAGATTTGAACACGGACCTTCGTGCTGACAGGATAGCGCCATAGCTACGGTAACACCGGCTGTAACCCGCAGTGTGTTTGTCTTTGATGCTGGCTTCTCTGTATGGCTCTGAAGCTGGTCTTAAGCCACGTGCATTAGCAACACTGCCTCGCAAAGCCCATTTGAATTCGCTCGCGAAGCAGTCTGATTGGCTGACTTCAGCAGGTGATAAAATTACAACGGTGCGAGATATCAAGGAGATATCAATTTTTTTTTTTCAAGTATTTATCAGTTGGACCAGTCCTCTAACTCTCATGTACCCAGTTCACGTTAATTGCGACCATCCTGTATAACTTGATTATCACTTGTTTACTCCTTTCTTTTACTTGTAGCACATGATTTACTTTTAACTTTGTTAACCGGGAGATAGTAAGTTTGAACCCCACTGTCGGCAGCCCTGAAAATGGTTTCGTATGGATTCCCTTTTTTTTTTTTTTTTTTCCAGTTGCTTTACGTCACACCGACACAGATAGGTCTTATGGCAACGATGAGACAGGAAAGGCCTCGGAATGGGAAGGAAGCGACGGTGGCCTTAATTAAGGTGTGAAAATGGGAAACCACGGAAAACTATCTTCAGGGCTACCGACAGTGGGGTTCAAACCCACTATCTCCCGGATGCGAGCTCACATTTGTGCGCTCCTAACCGCACGGCCACGTTTCCTATTTTCACAGCAGGCAAATGCTGGGGCTGTACCTTAATTAAGGCCACGGCCGCTTCCTTTCCACTTGTAGGCCTTTCCTATCCCATCATCGCCATAAGACCTATCTGTGTTGGTGCAAAGTAAAGCAAATTGCAAAAAATAAAATAAACCGAGCTCGATAGCTGCAGTCGCTTAATTGCGGCCAGTATCCAGTATTCGGGAGATCGTGGGTTCGAGCCCCACTGTCGGCAGCCCTGAAGATGGTTTTCCGTGGTTTCCCATTTTCACACCAGGCAAATGCTGGGGCTGTACCTAATTAAGGCCACGGCCGCTTCCTTCCCACTCCTAGCTCCTTCCTGTCCCATCGTCGCCATAAGACCTGTCTGCGTCGGTGCGACGTAAAGCAAGTTGAAAAAAAATAAAAAATAAAAATAAAAAATAACCTTGCTATAGACTGAAATAATAGTGCCTCTAAATGAAACATTTGACAACAGAGGAACCAGTCTCGTGCTAAACTACTTATGTAAACACATGTTTTAAAATATGCAATTTCATATCTTGTCATTTAACCCTGACAATTACACCATACGGTTTTCTGACATGTCGTGCGAATGAATGCCATCTAGTCCTCATAAGGAGGAGGGAGAGATACTCTCCACCACCTCTATTCCTTGTTCATTCTGTCTGGTAACTTTAACGTAACTTTAAATAATAGGCTTTGAGTGGCACGTTTTCCAGATCTGTGGTGTAACTAAAGCAATATTCATAGACGTGATACTGTCAGGGTTAATTTTAAGTATGTTTCATCAATGCTGCATTAATATAATATTAAAACTGTGATAACAAATGGCTGATGAAAAGGAGAATAGGAATATCTAGCAGGAATATTATCTTATCATCATATTCCTGTATATTAATACGACTGGGATGTTGTAGCAAATGCTCATGTCTGGTAGTTGTTTCATGGCAATAATAATAATCTGTACATGTTAAAGTAAATTGTAGGTGGTGCCCCTCTTTTCTTTGCTTGTGAAGACTATTCTCTACAACTACCGAATATATTTTGATGTGTTTTTCACTATTGTATAGAGCAATTTTTGACGAACGTTTAGGTGACAAAAGAGTTCCAAGCAGTGGTGATTTTAGTGAAGGAAGTCAAATTAAAATCTGGCCATCCAAGCAGTCTCTTGGCTTATGCTGCCTAAAACATCAAGAATAGATCCAATATGTGTGAAAGAATAGTTGAGCATAAAAAGTTCTACAAAAATATATTAGATAGTATCTACCTATCTGTAAACGAAGGCCTCAGTAAGCATTTTTAGGTCTGAAAGAAAAACAAAACAAAAAACAAACCAAAACAACATGCATATCAAGGGAAATATGGTGATTTATACTATCAGTCTACATAAGGAAACATCGTGTAGTGATACGTACATCCACAGGAATGCAGCAGAAATTTAAGTCTATATACTCTCAAGCAGAAAGAGATCAGACTATTTTGAACTCCATGGAAAGAAAAAGAGAAACAATAATTTCAGCTGTTTCATACATGGAGCTTTAAAGATATACTGGTACCATTTCCATCTCGGCAACTTTAAAACTTTACAAGCTATAACAAAATGCAGGTAGGCCTACAGGGGTCTATACAATGCATGGATGTTGGCAGCATGTGACGGAATGGAGGTCGGCATCAAGGGGTTAACTGTGTTCCGATCCAGATTCCTTCTCATTATACTGTCTAACCACCTTAGTGTCGGTTTATCTCTTCTCCTTCCTTCAATCTTACCCTTCATCATCTACCCTCTTCTATCCTCCTAACTTGTCCAAGACTACCTCATTTTATTTCTTTCCATTCCATCAGAAAGTTTTTCCAGTCTGATTTCCTTTCTGACATCCTCATTTCTCACTTTATCCTTTCTTGTCTTTCCTATCATATTTATTAGAAATTTCAGCGTACGCCTGCCAGTTATTTCTGGGGTCACCTAGGCTCATTTTGATTTTGGCTGGCACTTTATGGCTGGATGCCTTTGTGATGCCAGGTGATTTTTCAGGTGAAAATTCCAATCAAGGATCAGCCAGGATTTGAACCTCAGACATCCAGGCAGAAAGACAGAGGCTAAACCAATGATAATGATGATGATGATAATATTTGATATTGTTAATGTTTTATTTTATTAATTGTGCTATTATTATCTTCACTCTAGAATAATAAAAGATCAGCTGCTTGACACATTTATATTGTATTTTTGTTTTTGGGGACCAGGTATATACAAACAATACTCATGATGGGTCTTAATACTGAAATGAAAATGAAAATCCACAGCCTGTTTCCAGTCATTTGACCGAGTCAGGCATGGAATGAATGAAGCTTCCATCTAGCGGCGAGGATAGGAAATGTGCCGGCTGCCGAAGCCTGTTGCACTCCCCTGGGGCAATGATAAATGGCTGATAGATGAAATGAAATGTTAATGGAGAGTGTTTCTGGAATGAAAGATGACACGGAAAACCGGAGTACCCGGGGAAAAACCTATCCCGCCTCCGCTTTGTCCAGCACAAATCTCACATGGAGTGACTGGGATTTGAATCAGGTATCCTGTGGTGAGAAGTCAGCGTGCTGCCGCCTGAACCACGGAGGCTTGCGGGTTACTTATAAATTTTCTCTGGCCTTTATCTTTCCAGGGCAGTCTTCTAATGAAGCAAAACTAAACTTTTTTCTGTTTTTATTCTCATTTTTCCTGCAGCAATTTACAGATGTTGTAATTGCCTGACGTGTTGTGCATACTATTGACAAGTTCCTTTTATGTCTGGAAATTCATTTTTCAGAACAGTAAAATGCTTCACAGCATAGCCAAAGATTGAACAAGATTATAAATATTAATTTTCATACGAAAAATTTACTCTCACCGTTGAGTGAAATACTGGTTCATACTGTATTTAGAGGAAAGGTTTAATATCAAAGCTCTGTAGGTCAAAAAGCCAAAATGGTAAACAAAACATGTTATTTATTTTACATTTCTATGTACACAAATGTTAAGGTATGTACAGATCAGCACCATTGTTGTGTTTGACAACTTCACATCAGTTGCGTTAGTGTACTCTAGTTGTGTTAGTTGCATAGCTTGTTTCTTTTGCACCTTTAGAGAAAGGCAAGAAACAAGTGGAGTGCTGTTCATTTTATTATGAAACATTCTTCATCTTTATTTCAAGATGAAGTCTCCCTATCCTGAATGAGGGAATGTGATGCTTCACCTCAAAAGGAACAGGATATTCTTGTTCATCTAACCCCTGGAGTCTTTGACTGTTAAATGTTATTACACTGAGTGGGAACCAAAAGTTAACTGTGTCATGAACCAGTGGGATATATGAACAGCACTCATGTGTTTTAATGTCATCCCCCTCTTCTCAGTGTGTTAAAGATAGTTAAACTCTGAGTGAAGTACTTGACTAGACTACCATTAGTTGTAAGAGAAGTGAGAGTTAGGTTCCTTGCTTCTTATTGCGCAGTTTGAACCAGCCGGCTGTCACTCTGTTGTCTTTGGGCATAGACGCCGAGCGAGATACTTTACCGGAACTCTTTTTACTGGTATTCTCAGAAACTTTCTTCTGTACCGGTCCTCTATGGTTCCTGTTCAGATCTGTCACTGAAGCGTTCTTTCTGTCTCTACTGTGAACACTGCGGCTCAAGGACTCGATGGAGGTGGACGGATGCAGCCCTGTTGAGCTGCGACTCCCTCTGCCCTTGAGGGATTCAATAGAAGCAGCCCTGCTCACCCGCTGTTTGTTGTTTTCAGCATTTTTTCGCCTGTTGATCCTATTCATGGTGGAGGAGTTGAGACTCGTTTGCTGGGAGACTGGCACTTTAGGAGGCTTCCCGTTCTTCACATAGTTCTTGTTGTTATCTTCCTTGTCGTAGTGTACCTCCAGTGCTTCGCGAGGGTGGCGAGGCTTCCATGGAGCAAGCACGGAGATGGAGCGGGAGATAGTCCGTGTCTGCGGCTGCAAGTGGGATGATGTCACAGAAGACAGCTCCTCACGACTCTGAGCTCTGCGTGCCACGTTCCTCTTGATTGGTGTGGGAATGTCTCCGACTGTAATGAGAAAAGCAAGTTAGGAATTTAGTATTCATATATTCAGTATAAAGAAAGGAAGCACAGTAAAAGCAGTGTTCAATGGAACATTTAGATTGCAGAGAAAATAGTTCCCATTTAATAAAATCTATAGTAGGAAACAACTATTTATCCCTAATGTATTACCCCCAGAACACTAAGAAAAACTGGTTATATTTTACTCTATGTATAAGTCATGCAGAAATCTCATAATAGTGGTGTTCATCGTGGTTGTTTGCTTTTCCAGCAAAATATATCATTTATTGTGAAAATCTTGCCCTGGCTTTTGATAATAACTTGATGTTTGAATATATGTATTATAGAAGTGTAGATCCTACCTGACAGACACTGTATCTCTAGCCATATGATAAATAAATAAATAAATAAATGAATGAATGAATGAATGAATGAATGAATTGATAAGGTTTTGGTCAGTCAATCAATAAATCTATCAACCAATCACCAATGATCTGCATTTAGTGCTGTCACTCAGGTGGCAGATTCCCTATCAGTTGTTTACCTAGTCTCCTCTTCAAAGATTTCAAAGAAGTTTGAAATTTATCTAAGAACTCTCTTGGTAAATTATTCCCAACCCTAATTCCTCTTCCTGTAAATGAAAACAATTATTTGCCCCAATTTGTCCTCTTGAATTCCAACTTCATCTTCATATTATGATCTTCCTTGCTTTTAAAACCTCCACTCAGCTTATTCGTCTGTTAATATCATTCCCTTGACAGTTTGGAACATACCTCTTAGTTGAGTTGTTCGTCTCTGTACTCCTAAATCTTCCCAGCCCAAGATTTACAATATTTTTGTAACACTACTTTTTTGTTGGAAATCATCCAGAACAAACTGCACTGTTTTCCTTTGGATCTTTTCCAGTTCTTGGAATCTTCAAATAGATGTCCTCTCACCTAATCAGTCTCAATTCTTCTACATCAGTTTCTTCTTAACCCTTCAACAAGTTCATTTCTTTTACCATTGATGCTTTCATGGCCAGTACTTACAGACATGATATAGGCTTATGCTGTGTCAAGAAAATAAGGTGAAATTCTTCATGTTTCACAGATGTTTATAAGTTCATTTCTGCTTCCTAGCATCATCAGGCTTGGATAAAAAAAAAAAAAAATCCAAACACCAAGAAGGAGTTGTGCTAAATTAACAAACATTGGTAGGCATGTTTATACATCTGAAAGATGACGATGATTCAAATTTCCCACAAATCGCATTAGTGTGGCACTAGTAGTCGCCCCATGACGTTGCACATCAGGTTTGCTTTAAATACAGGGTGTACTGTGATAGAGCATTAGTTACCTGTGAGATTGGACAGAGTGACTGTGAGTGGGTCAAGAATGCCTTACGATGATGAAGAGGCCAGTATCAGCAGCTCACTGCAGTTGAATGAGGCTGTATAATAAGGCTATTTGAAGATGGATTTTTCTTCCGCACTATTGCAGGATGGCTTGGCAGGAATGTCTTCACTGTGCATGCATGCATGGCAGCATTGGTCACAAGAGGGTACGCTCACAAGAAGATCGGGCTGCGGATGTCTCCGTGGCACCAACAAGAGGGAGGACCGCCGTATTCGGCATACGGCTGTGGCGCAGCGGACTGCATCTACAGCATCAATTTGAGCAGCAGTTGGCACCACAGTGATGCAACGAACTGTTCGAAATCGATTACTTGAAGGACAGTTCCGAGCCAGACGCCCTGCGGTATGCATTCCACTTACCCCAAACCACTGCTTTCTGCGACTTCAGTGATGTCAAGCGAGAGCTCATTGGAGGATGGAGTGGAGGTTCTTTGTGTTTTCTGATGAAAGCTGGTTCTGCCTTGGTGCCAGTGATGGCCATGTGTTGGTTAGAAGGAGTGCCTGTATTCCACTTGTCTGCGGCGTTGACACACTGGACCTCCACTGGGAGTTCTGGTCTGGGGAACAATTTCCTATGACAGCAGGAGCACTCTCGTGGTTATCCCATGCACCCTGACTGCAGATGTGTACTTCCATCTGGTGATTCGACCTGTTGTGGCTGCCATTCGTGAACAGCATTCCTGGGGCTATTTTCCAACAGGATAATGCATGCTCCCATGTCGCTGTTGTAACCCAACGTGCTCAACAGTGTGTCGACATGTTGTCTTGGCCTGCTCGATTCCCGTCTGTCCCTAATCGAGCACGTATGGGACATCATTGGACTACAACTCCAGCGTCATCCACAACTGGCATTAACTGTCCCTGTATTGGCCGACCAAGTGCAAGCATGGATCTCCATCTCACAAGCTGACATCCGGCACCTGTATGACACAATGCATGCACGTTTGCATGCCTACATTTAACAGTCAGCGATTATACCAGTTATTAATGGACCAGCATGGCATATTTGCAATGCTTTTGGGTTAGAAGACAAGAGATTGAGTACAGATTCTTTGGGTCTTACCCTCTTAATGGCCTCTTGCAACTTGGAGAGGATGCAGATAATGCATCCTAGATAATGCATCCCTTTGACTCCACCCACAAGGGAGATGAAGAGTTTTGATAAATCGAATAGAAAAATGAGTGTATCCACAAAAGAAGTAGTAACACTCATTAATTGTGAGAAAATGAAAGACATTCTAGTCCTTATAATAATAATAATAATAATAATAATAATAATAATAATAATAATAATAATAATAATAATAATAATTGTTGTTGCTGCTGCTGTTGTTAATAATAAGGGTAATAATAATAATTTATTATTTACATTTTATGGCCTTCATTGGATAACTTTAGTCAGTTTTATAAAAAGGGTCCTTCACTTTTCTGTCAGCCCAATACTTCTCCATTCTCTCGAATCTTAACTATCTTTCTTCATCTGAAATCACCTGTCCCTTTGTCCATCTGTTCATCTTAGATTGTAGTCTGGTTTGTTTGTCTGTGAGTTGTTCTAGTTACCAACTGATAAGCCCAAATTGGCACAATGGTGCTAAACATTGGCAACCAAAAATGAGTTGGCTGGAAAATGTATAATTTCCAATCACAGACCAATTATATTGGAATTATAAGTTTACTCATTCAGGACAAATATTTGTTGGAAAATAATGCAAGGAATGAAAATCTATATCATACACTTTCTGTAGTTGATTGTTAAGAAATTGAGTTTTAATGACAGCAATAAACTCCCTGGCAACAATAGATTACCTTATCGGTATTGTATCTCTGTGAAAATTGAGATCAAGCTCAGTTTATAAATAGTCTTATTATAGTAGGCAACTGGCTAATGCAAAAGTCTGTCATAATCAAAAAGTATTCAAAACCATTTGCAAAATAAGAGAACTCTTTAAAATTTCAAGCATTAAGATAGAGTCAAGAATAATAGCCATCACCAAATATGCATGTTAAATGTAATCAATGTTTCTCACACAAATATGTAAGATTAGTTAAATGTATGTGGTACTACGCATGTAGTGGAGCATGCAGAGAGTATATATAATAAAACTGGAAAAAAAAGCTCAGTTTTCTGTTGTTAAGCAGTCTGTATTGCAGAATTAGTTGGCATGGCAGAAAAATGTAAGGAAACTCTTTTAACAATAAAGCAAAATAGAAATTATGGAATAGGAGTATAAGCTGTCTCTGATTTTAAGATAAGAAAAGCTGCAGGATTTTGTGGAGAACAAGTGATAATGGTAGACCTTCAAAACTTTAGAAGTTGAAAGTCTACATATGAAGAATTAGATATCGCAGTTCTGCAGTTGTTCAGCTAAAGAAAGAGTGGAAGGAGTTAGCATCACAAGTATAATGTGTGCTGAGAAAGCCTAGATATTCTATGAATTTTCATTGAACTGAATTTTGTGGGTTTTTAATTTTTTTACATGTTCTCCCCTTTATTAGCCCGAATAGCTAGGAGTTTTCTATACGTCATTGGCTGAGTTGTCATAAAGCCTCCTAGAGGGCACCGGAGAGGTAAGAGGTACTGGGGATCAGTTTGAGTCTTTCCAGTCTGGTGACTAATGCATTAATCTTAGACTACCATCTCTCTTCAGCTGAAGATTTCAATTTTCACTAAGACTGTTGGTTTCATGCAGAAACCTTTCTGTTTCACAAATGTAGCTTATGATAAGTTTACCATTTATAGAACAGGAAATTATGGCTCTAGGATAGAATAGTTGCATCAAACTTGCTTAGGTAAGTTTGTCTATTAGCTCTTAGAGGGCAGAAATTAATATATTAAATCCCATAACAGGTTCCCCATGAGTGAAATTTAATATTTTAATTGGTCAGAGATCCAGTGTTGTCGGCACAAGTAGTAGTAAAAAAAAACCCTCAACAAATGGCAGTACACGACACTTTCAAGTCAGGCTGAAAGGGGAATCCTCGGGTAGAGTTGAGTTATCTCCCTGCTAGCTTTTTACATGCTGTGAGAGACTTCCGTCAAGCTTGCGTCGTGAGTTTCGAGACTGGCGTTTTGTGATTTATTTAGCTATTTTGTGACATGGTTAGTAAGAAGAGAGTCAGTGAGTGATAGATTGCTTCTGTTTTGGACTCCAAAGATGTAGATATAAGAGATTTTTCATTTGAAGAGTCTGAAGGTGGAAATTGATGTAGTGAGTCTCCTCAGTGCAAGAACAACTCAAGTGCCCCAGAGAATGAAACAGCTGATGAAAGGACCGATGTGAATAACTTAGACCCAGGACCTTCAAGTACCATTCCGATATATAATATTAATCAGGGACCAATTTTACATTTGTATTTTGATATGGCGATATAGAGCCTACAGAGCACTTTTCACTATATATTGATACCAAAATTTTGACCTAATTCACCAGGAAAGTGTAATTCGGGGAAACGAATGAAAAACAGGCAACAGGGAGATAACTCAACTCAACTAGAAGATGTAGAATCAAAGATTTGTCATCTCCAACACTATCTGATATAAGGGCTTTGATTGACATAATAACTTATTTATAGAATGACTCTTATGCCTTTTGTGTGCTAACATTCTGCTGTGAAAAAAAATTCAATAATATCTTATGCACTTTTGTGATGGATTACATCCAATATTCAAGGTTACATACGTTCATTCCTCAGCCCTACGGCTGGTTGGATCCTCAACAGTTCTGCCATCAGCTGTTATAGATGGCCTAGGCAACACTGAAGAGGTGTACTAGGGAAATGAGGAGTGAGGTAGTTTCCTGTTGCTTTCCTCACAAAGCCAGGAGTTGCAATTACATATCAGTCTGCCAAACCCACTGAAATGCATGCACCAGCCGACCCTATGAGCAACATTTTCACACCATTCATAGCAGGGACTGGCCGGATAAGAAATGGCATTACTAGCATCGCTCATACCTCAGTCACTTTCATATTGTCAAAGCCAAGGATAAGACAGAGACAGATCAATGAAAGTAACAACATTGCTCTAGCCTATACCGGAAGACATAATGCACTGTAAACACTAGGTCCTGCCAGCAAGGTAAGTAATTAATATTATATACATATGCATGTTTAAAGCCTTTTCTGGTGAGATCTAGTGTTTACAGTGCACTATGTCTTCTGGTATGGGCTATATCAAATTTGTTACTTTCATTGACCTGTCCCAGTCTCATCCTTGGCTTTGACAATATGAAAGTGACTGAGGTATGAGTGATGCTAGTAATACCATTCCTTATGCAGCCAGTCCCTGTTATGGATGGTGTGAAAATATCGCTCATAGGGTCGGTTGGTGCATGCATTTCAGTGGGCTTGGCAGACTGATATGTAATAGCAACTGCTGGCTCGGTGAGGAAAGCAACGGGAAACTACCTCACTCCTCATTTCCCTAGTACGCCTCTTCAGTGACGCCTAGACTATTTATGACAGCTGTTGGCAGAGCTGCAGAGGATCAAACCAGCCTTCGCGCTGAATACCCAACATATACATGCATGTTTATAGCTAGTGTTCGATAATTCTGGATAAGTTTTAATATGCTATATTTGCGGTCTGCAAAAAGACTAAAATGCTTCTGGCCACGTAGGGGTAATGAAGATCAAATATCACCAGAAGAATAAATCAAAGCTCACTTACCAGTTGCCGCATGAAGGTAAACCACAGAGCGCTGTGACTGCTGACTACTATCTCCTTCAGTTGTGCTTTCTGCCGAGCTAGTGGCCACATCTCCTGCACTGCGATGGTGACGGCGATGGTTTCTCAGTGGAGGATTGCGAGGCACCTGCTGTTTGTTAGCACTGCCGTTCACATTACTGTTGCTCTTATATCGACGGTGGGTCTGCAGTGGCATTGGCGGAGGGATGGAGGTGACGGACTCCTGGTCGGTGTCCCCAAAGAACCTCAGATTCTTGTTTTCACTGGTCTGTTTGTACGAAGGTCTCTCATCTTCTGTTTCTTTTTCTATGATCTGAAAAAGAATGTTGTTGCAGTCAGAATTATGTTACTAGCAAAAATATGCAGTGAAACAGAACCGTTTTTAAATAAATGAGTTTTGAATTTACTTATAACAATACTGTGTGGAAATAATCCTAAGGTAGGATACTAAATCTCCAGACCAAACACTGAAAATCTTTACCTGTGATATTTCTAAACCCTTTTTCTGTGAGTTACTCCCACCCAACCAGTCTACTGTTAAGTAAGTGTGAGTGGTGTTTTTAAAAGTAGGAAGGATCACAATATGAAGATAAAGTTGGAATTCAAGAGAACAAATTGGAGCAAATATTGTTTATAGGTAAGCGAGTTAGGGATTAGAATAATTTACCAAGGGAGATGTTCAATAATTTCCAAATTCTTTGCAATCATTTAAGGAAAGGCTAGGAAAACAACAGATAGGGAATCTGCCACCTGGGCAACTGCCCTAAATGCAGATCAATGTTGATTGATGATTGAAGTAGCCAATTGGGAAAATTACTTCAGAATATAAGAGGGGCTGGAATCACTGAGCAACTTGGCTATGGCAGTATGGGTCATGTAATTGTAAGCTTTCATTCGAGAAGGGCAAAATTCACTGTCTGTCAGGTGCCCTGTTACTTCAATTCAGATCATGGCTGCTATCTTTCTAATCCTAGGTCTTTCTTATCTCACCATTGCATTTCTTTTGACCTGTGGGGAATACAAAAATGGAAGGAAAATACAAACCAAGTATTACCACTTTGTCCCTCCTCTGATTTGAAGCCACTCTGTTACAAGCCTATTGTTTCCACCACTTGCTCTCTGCCTGCCCCATTACATGTTAGTTGTTTGAATATTCCCCTGAGGGGATGATTCTCTAGTTGTACTTCCCTTTAGAACAATAATCATCATCACCATCTTTCACTATTTCGCTATCTGTCATAAATTTCAAACTGGAAGGTAAATGCAAATTTCTACTTAGTATACGTAAGAGTATTATTTCTAGAATCATCATCATCTCCCTTTATCCAACTCCAGCCAGGTAAGAACATTTAAAGTACTTCACCACTCCCTTTCTCCTTCCATCATATTTTCCTCCGTAATTGTGCTCCCGTGTAGTTTCACACTGGTCTTCATTGAGTCTTCTTGTTCTAGCTCTGCCACCAGCTGCCTCAGACTTTACTTTCATCATCTGTTTTGGTATTCTTCCCTCCTTACGATTCTAGAATAGATCTTTTTAACTAAGAACCCATAATTAGAACATCGATGCCAATGAATCTTACTATATGGTAAAATGCCTTTCCTCATTGAACCCCAGAAATTCTATATGATGAATGTGTAAAGTAAATCTAAACATTATTTTTGTAAAATAGAATAGTGGAAATAGAAAAACACATCATCAGACGCATGGTGTTACTTTTGGTACTTCAAACATTTATTATGTGACTAGCTACATAATACAGGGTTTCCATAAAGGAACTCCGGGGTTTTGAGGCAAAATATTGTAATGAAGTAAAAAACTTATATTAATGTTTAATACATGGTTGGAAAGGTTGCATTTTCAAGTTTTTAAAAAACTATTTAATAAAGTTCAATATGAGCCCCTTTAGTGGCACGGCACACATCGTAACAGTATTCCACCTCTTCCCATGTCCTGGCCAGCATGTCTGGGGGGACGGTTGCCACACAATTGATTATTCGTTTTCTGAGATGGCCAACATTACGAATTTTCTCTGCATACACAAGATTCTTGATATGCCCCCAGAAGAAAAAGTCCAACAGAGTCATATCAAGGCTCCTTGGAGGCCATGGAATAGGTCCTTTCCTTCCAATCCATCTGTTGCCGAGTCGAGCGTCAAGTGCCTTACGCACACGCAAACTGAAGTGTGGCGGTGCCCCATCTTGTTGGAAGTAGACTAAAACCCTCCTCTGCCTCAATGTCATCTAACTGAGGAAAAACATATTCCTCTAACATGTCACAATAGACATCACCATTGATATTTCTTTCAACAAAAATGAAGGGACCTATTACTCTATCATGCGTAAGACCACACCAAACATTCACTTTTGGCGTGTCACGTTCATACTCTACGAACTCATGGGACGGCTCTGATCCCCAAATTCTGCAATTATGTCTGTTTACAGATGCGTTTACATGAAAAGTAGCTTCACCACTAAAAATAACATTTTAAAAAAAATCGTTATTTCCATCAATTTCATTTAGCATAGAAACAGAAAAGTCAAATCTCTTAATCTTGTCTGTCGGTTTAATGTGGTGTAACAGTTGAAGTTTGTAAGCAGTTAAACGAAGTCTTTTATGAACTACCTTATGAACTGTTGATCTTGGTAACCCCAACTCCAGACTGCGTCTTGTCAATGATTTCTTAGGGCTTCGAAGGCATGAAGCTCGGATTCTGTCCACATTCTCTTGTGGCACGTGGCCTACCTGGCAACTTTTGTTTTAAAACACTTCCTGTTTGTTTGAAAGCACTTAACCATTGGCGAATGGTTTTATCCGTAGGCGGGTCAACACCATAATTACGTCAAAAGTTTCTTTGTACCGTAACAACAGAATGAGTTTCTATTAGCCAAAGAACACATTGAGCCTTTTGTTACGGCATCGCCATAGCGCGGCAATCCAGACCAGATCCAGTCAGCACTGACTGCTGCTACGTTGTTTCAAGGTCAACGCTCCGCAGCGCTGCCAACTGTTGACGAAAACATTCCCAATTGGTATGAGTAAAACTTGATGAGCTACTTGTTTCAGAGAAATTAACTACATTTTGCTATCTTCTACAGTTATTAAGATATGAATTTTAAAAACCCTGGAGTTCTTTTATGGAAACCTGTATAGTTTGTTCCGTGCTTGCCTTCTATGGTCAACGATTGTGGGGTCCAGTCTCAATGCAGTGGTTGGTATTTATGTGTGCTTGTATAAGATTCTGTGTGCTTGCACATCAAACAACCCCTTTCCAGAGAAAAATTCTAATTTTCCAGCATTTCGTAAACTCTATGGTAATTCAAGGTACATTAATTGTGTATTGGTGTTTAATTAATCAGAATGCCCACCCATGTAGAAAATTGGGGAATGTCAGAGGATATGTAAATCACAGGAAAACTAGAAAAAGACTGGGAATTTAGGAAAAATTCTGGAAATCTGTTCTTTTGCTAAATAAATTGGACATACTATATACAGGATGGTCAAAAACAATGTGAACCGAGTATACAAGCGTTAGTGCGTTGTTCATACTCATGAGTAATTTGAAAAGATTACACCGATATCTCACGCCGTTGTCATTATATCAGCTGCTGAAGTTAGCCAATTAGATCGCTTCGCAGGTGTATTCAAATGAGCTTTACGAGGCGACATGTGGCTTGGTCGGACTTGAGAGACATGCTGAGAAATGAGCATCAAACACTAACACACTGTAGCGTGCTTGCTGTGGGCCGAGCCTATGAGCAGGGAGGTTCTTGTTCAAGTCCCTCCCCTAGAGAAGTTTATTTCTTCTATCGGTGCTCTCGATTATATACCCGGTTCACGTTGTTTCCGGTATATCCACATAACAAACACACTTTTTTTCCAATTTAAATAACTAAATTCTAGGATGCATCTTTTATGGAAAACATGAAGCAGCAAAAGTCAAGGGTAATCTGAAAATAATGAAGAGAAAGACTGATTTGTTGTTGAAAGAATTAGAAGAAAAATGTGTTGTTAGAACCTTGACAGTCTTTGGTAGATATAGGTAAAGAAATTCCCTCACTGAAGCAGTAATGATACTCAATTTTTAATCTTAAAACTAACTGAATTGGATTAAACATTAAACTCACATTTTGAAATGTGTTAATTATTATTATTATTATTATTATTATTATTATTATTATTATTATTATTATTATTATTATTATTATTATTATTGAAATCAAGTTTATAAAATGTATTTCAGAATTATTCTCATAGCTAGAAACTTCATTTTCATTCTTAGTCATCGTGTATCAGAGAAAAATGGTTTTTGTGTCTGGAAAACAGAGAAATGTCAGGGAATTTTAAAATTTAGGCTAGGATGGGCAGTACATGTTGTTAAAATGGAAGAAGAAAGTATGTCAAAAATCTAACTTTTCAGAAACCCTGTGGATGTAAAAAAAAAAAAAAGGTTGGGGGGGAAGGCTTAACCCTACACTGGTTAGATGTTGTAGAGACAGATCTGGATACCCTGAATAATGTATTATAACTTCTGTTTGAAATTCATGGAACTTATGCACCAATATGGAAAGGTTTTGCACTAATGTTCAGCTCTGTTTATAACTGGAGGCAGATTTTCAGTGAGCCTGCATGAGGGTTAAAAGCTCTTGCTATGTGATACTACAGGTAAGAGAAGTAAACAAGTCATTAGTGAAACCTTTTTACCTTTGCTTTGGGCTTGTTCTTTCTCGTGAGTCTGTCCAGAGATTTGAACCAGCCTCCGCTGTTTGCCTCCTTCTCCTTGTTCTTGTTATTGTTGATGCGGTTCAGTGTGGCGGAGGACGTTGCTCTCTTTGGGCTGGGACTTGGCGTAGGTGTGGCCAGGCGTTGACGAGTGCGCATTGTCTCCACCTGAAATATAGAGTTAAAACTTAATGATGCTAAATTTGTTAACATTGTCATAAATATTTTACCAGAGTTACAAATGTTCAAGTGCATTTCAAAGAACAGTCAGCATAGACTCCAAATTTTGTGATAATGATCTCCAATAACAAAAGCTTTTCAGTTGGATAGGAAAAATCAGGAGTTCAGCAGATCAAAATTGGAACAATTATTTAAAGATCCTGACATGGTCTCATATAAAGATTCATAGGCTAGGAAGGGCAGTACATGTTGTTAAAATGGAAGAAGAAAGTATGTCAAAAATCTAACTTTTCAGAAACCCTGTGGATGTAAAAAAAAAAAAAAAAAAAAAGGTGGGGGGGGGAAGGCTTAACACTACACTGGTTAGATGTTGTAGAGATAGATCTGAAGACTCTGGGAGTGAAAGAATGGAACAGGAAGGCATCCGGGAAGGATGAGTGGAATAATGCTCTTGAGGAGGCCAAGGCTATAAACCTGTAGAAGGAGGAAGATTAAACTTCCCATGAAATGAATACGATATCCAGAATTTAAGTTCCATTGGCAAATCCTGTTGCCTCAAAGTTGTATTTATGATTGTGTGCATGCATGCTAAGCTCCATTCACTATTGACAAGGGACACATGTTATTACAAGACAGTCAGATTGTTTTCGACATAAATACTGTATGTCTTAGAGCTGGGTGTCATCCGAAAATTTGTTTAATGAAATAGTGTCATGTGACAAAATGTGTGATGCAATGTTACCTAGCAACAGTACCTTGAGAGCTGCCCAGACCATGGATGTGTACGGGACGTGCACAGGCTGTGGATCTGTATGTCGTGGCAATCCATCAATACTTAACATCACAGCCTGCATGGTTGCCAGGAAAAATCACGTCACACATTTTACTGAAAGACATATGTATGATCATTTGATTTCCCCAAAGGTAAATTTAATAATTTTCACTTAATTCTGTGTGTTTAACAAATTCAAAAAATGATGTCTGTGATATGTTGCCTGAATGCAAGGGATGTGAAACTGCCAGACATTCACTGTGAGGGTCAAAAAATGTATGGAGGAATTGTACAAGTGATTCAGTGGTTATTATCCTCATCATCTTCCTAGCGGAAGATCAGCATAATGAACACAACATATGATTGAGGATAACATACTTAATGGAAAAGAAAAAGGTCATAGAGAGAGAGAGATAGGAATAGGAGGATAAACACATTGATGAATCAGCATTGCAAGTTCAAGGAGCAGAAAGAGGAGACAAGAACAAACGTGAAAACACAAAGGGACAAAGATAATCTCCATATCTTCTTGCACTGCAATCTTCACATAGATTGGTTCCCTCCTCGTCAAACCCAGTTCTTCTACATCCATTTGCTCTAAGCCCGTGGTAAGCTCATTTCTGATAATAATAATAATAATAATAATAATAATAATGCTTTTATGTCCCACGAACTACTTTTGAAGGTTTTCGGAGACGTTGATGTGCCGGAATTTTATCCCGCAGGAGTTCTTTTACATGCCAGTAAATCTACCGATGTGAGGCTGACATGCTTGAGCACTTTCAAATACCACCAGACTGAGCCAGGGTCAAACCTGCCAAGTTGGGGTCATAATACGAATATAGTTGGTCCATTATTGGACATTATACATTTTTCAGCTAACTTATTTCTGGTTGTCAGCGTTTCGCTCCAGTATGCTAAGTTGGGCTCATCAGTTGGTAAATAGCACACCTACCAAGACGCATGGCTAGTGCATACCGTGGAGGCCACTGTGTAGGCTACTTGGAGCCACCGGCAGTGCCAGTGCACTATGAGAGACTTTGTCTCATTTTTAAAAATTGATGCCTGATTGGCCATCAGATTATACAGATGTTGATTCCCATAGGGAACCTGAAATATGTGTCCCAAATGAGTAAATGAGCTCCAAATAGCCTACGCAGTAGCCTGCATGGTATGCACTAGCTGTGTGCCTTGGTAGGTGTGCTATTTACTAACTGATGAGCCCAACTGGGCACACTGGGGTGAAGCACTGGCACCCAGGAATGAGTTAGCTGGAAAATTTATAATGTCCAATAATGGACCAACTATATTGGTATTATAAATTTACTCATTTGGGACAAATATTTCAGGCTCCCTATGGGAATCAACATCTGTATCAAGTTGAGGTCAGACAGTCAGCACCTCAACGCTCTGAGCCACTCAGCCTGGCTCTTCAGTTCTGATGTGCGTAGCATAGGACAGGAAGAAAGTCAGATAAATACAAGGGAAGGACGTGACAAAAAGATAAGGATGAATAAAAGTGGTAAAAGACTAGGAACAGAAGGAGGAAAGGAGCACAGTGGAACAAATAGATGATAAAGCAAGTCATATATAGAAAGACAGTAGCATGAGCAGGAACAAACAAGGGGATAGGTGAAGTCTCTAGTCTATGAATATGCGGAGGTTGTCCTTGTACTTTTGTGTATCTTGTTTGTCCTTGTCTCCTCTTCCCACACTGATCTGTCATTGTGTTAATTCTATTTTGCGTCCCTGTTCATGTTTGCATCTTTATATATAGATGAATGGATAGAACAAGTGTCTTATCTTCTCTTCTTTCCACACAATCTAACTTCTTCTCCAAAGCTTTCACTAATATATAAGCATTCTTTAGGGACTACCTGGCTGAGGTTGTAAAGGCGTGCTCGGTTCACCCAGAAGCATGTAGGTTCAATTCCCCGTCAGGAAGTCAAAAAATTTAAGAAACGAGATTTCCACTTCTGGAGGTGCATATGGCCCTGATATTCACTTACCTTACACCAGAAATGAGTACCAGGTTAATTCCTGAGGGCAAAGGTGGCCGGACATAAAGATTAACCACTCTACCCCACCAAGTGCCGAGGTTACGGACAGGTGAAGCCTTTACCTTCCTCACCTCCAAGGACCTTCATGGCTTGTATGGAGATGACATTGCTTTGCTATAAATGGTCTCTAATTTCTTATAACTTTGTATAGCAGCCTCCATTTTCCATTATTTCTATTAATTCCTCCTAGTATGCAGACTGCATTATTCTCTTCGCTGTGACTTTTAAAACTCAGTTTGTTTCGTTCAGTCATATTATGAAGCAAGTTAAGTAATGCTTAAGACAGGTCCATAAAATCATCTAATTCAGTTTAAAGCTATCAATTAGCAGTCATTCCCTTTTGGCAAGTCCATCAAGTAGAAAAAAGGAAATGGTGTTCCCGATTAACCTTTGCCATTGGGCTAGATGCCAAATGTTGTGACTGTTTGGGCAGGGCAAGGCTGTTCACCACCTCCCTTTCACCTCAACCTGTTACCCAAGCTAGCAGCAAGTGAGTCATGGACCATATGTTTAGCTACAGTACAACATCCACTGTTGGGTAATTAAAACACAAAGAGTACTAGTTACTAGTGAGTTGTACTTTCATCAACAATGGTCTAAACAATGCAACAGTATTGTGAAGCTTCCTTTTTTTTAAACCTCTCAGCCAAAGCAAATATGATTTTTGAAATGAAAAGATATGTTCATGTAGTTCTTATTCAACGTAAAATTAGAGGACCCTAGACTAGGATCATGACATCAACAGTCATGTAAAACTACAAGCTTGCTTGTTCTTTTAATCCTTTTAATGCTTTTTTGCACTAGCTTTGAGAGCTGCATGGTCGAGGAAATAAAGGTGTGCTTGGTTCATACAGAAGGACTTGGGTTTGATTCTTTATCAGGAAGCGCAAAAATTTTAAACAAGGTTTCCACTTCCAGGAAGGCACATGGCTCTGGGATTTACTCAGTCCACAGCGGAAAAGAATACCAGGTTAATTCCTGGGGACAAAGGCAGCTGGGCATCCCACTTAGTGTCGAGGTTGTGAATAGTGGTGGAAGGCAGTATATTCCACTCCTCCATGGGCCTACATGGTCTGTATGGAGATGACCTTGACTGACTTAGTATAAGCTCTCTGTGCCAATTTTGTTTGGTACAATTTGTTTTACGTTACACCAACACAGATAGGTCTTATGGGGCAACGGTGGGATAGGAAAGGGGTAGGATTGGGAAAAAAGCAGCTTTGGCCTTAATTAAGGCTATTTCCCAAAGCCAAATTTTTCAAGAAGATAATTTGATTAACTCAATTAGCTGTCTGTCTGTCTGTCTGTCTGTCAGTCAGTCAGTCAGTCAAAGGAAAAGGCTAGGACTGGGAAGGAAGCGGCTGTGGCCTTAATTAAGGAACAGCCCAGGCATTTGCCTGATGTGAAAATGGGAAACCACGGAAAACCATCTTCAGGGCTGCCGACAGTGGGGTTCGAACCCACTATTCCCGAATACTGGATACTGGCCTCTCTTAAGCGACTGCAGCTATCGAGCTCGGTTACACATTTTTACCGTACCTGCTATGATAACAGAGATATTAATGAATTTGTATTTTGATTGCTAAGTCCATATCAACGTTGAGCCATGAGATAATGGGTGAACAGATTTTAATGAAAATCAGTATGTAGAGTAGGGGAATAAGAAAATACAGTCTAGGCTATAAACAATTTTATTCACCCTGAATGAAATGGTAGTTTAGGGGAAGGTGCCTAAAATGTAATTTTTATATATCTATATTATTGGTCCCATCGAAAAGTACTACATATAAAAATTTATAGAGAATACAATTTCTGATCATTTATATTTTACTCAGTTTGACCGTACCAACTATGATAAGAGTGGTATTTTAGAGTTGAAAGGAAACTAAATCTGAAAGGCCTACAATATCGAAAGCTCATAAAATTGATCAACAGTAACATTACATTGACCATTGTTTGTTGTGATGTTCTTTGTCTCTTCTGCTGCCACTCATCTCCGATAGATGGGTAACTGTCGCTACCGGGTATAACAGCCTGCCTGAATATTGGCAGGAAGTAGCTGGGGAGTTAGATAACTTTATTTTTTAGCATGCCATTCCTCTGGTTCATACATTTTCTGATACTGCTGGTATGTAACACACTGGTTCATCGTAGTATTCCAGCTATTCAATCCCTACTCTGAAGCAGTGATAGGAATGAGCAGTGTGCACACTTAATGGAATAATAGCATAGATTGGCAGCGCAGTACTGTTTGTTAAAAGTGAGAAAATGTGTGGTTTTTCATTTAATCGCAACATTCCTACAGACATCATTGTAATGACCTGTGTTGATTTCAGTTGGGAAAACCAGTCTTTCTGAGGTTGTAAAAAGGCTGGTGGAGAATGAGTGTCTGCCATTATAATGAAAATTCTCCAAGTTGATTGTGACTGATGGTAGGTAAGGGGACCTACCATTACAATGACAATTCCCTAACCCAGTCTTCACATGAGAAAATACGTATGGTGACTTCCCCGCCACATTTCTGGGGTAACGTTAAGAGCTATGCAATTTAATAGAATCTTACTCACAACTAGCCTACAGCACGTAACCTAGAATTCCATAGTGAAGCACGGTACATCAGCTAGTTTATATATAAGAAAACTTTAAGGTGCAATACTCTGAAGGAATTCCCTTCTTAATGATTACAGGATCACATAATGCTTCACGTACTCTAATTCTCTCAGTACTATTTTCTAGAAATATAGCCACCCAGTCATTCTTTTGTCTAGTCTAATTGCACTAATTTTTCCCAGTATTCTCCCATGATCTACTCTATCAAATGCCTTAGATAGGTCAATCACTATACAGACTATTTGACCTCCTGAATCTAAGATATAAGGAGCAAACTCAAACATCTTTTTCAAAGGAACCAAATCAGAATCAGTTTCACACTTCAAGTACCTCGGAAGCATAATCTCGAAAGACAACACTGTCAAGCAGGACACCATCAAGTCAGAAACCTACTCTGGGGCTGTAAAATACTGCAAAAAGCAAAAACAACCCTATACCACACCTACTTTGTACAGATTCTCACATATGTTTTAGACGCATGTACTCTGCTAAACAATGACTACAGCAGAATTCAAGCAACAGAAATGAGATTCATGCGTATGGTTGTGAAACAAGGGTGACTCCATCAACAACTGAGGAAAGAATTTGTGCCTTTGAGAGGAAGATACTTAGGAAGATCTATGGACCCGTTTACAACATTGTGGAAGGAAGATGGAAACAAAGACCAAAAGAGAACCTAAAACAACAGCTTGGAAAGCCAGATGTCGATAAGATAATAGGAAGGAGGAGACTGCAGTGGTTTGGTCATATCGTAAGAGTAGACAGATTAATTACTTCACTTTCAATCAGATGGAAACCGGTCAAGAGGTCACCCAAGGCAACTGTGGAACATATGGAGCCAAAGACCATGGAAGAAGTTGCGAGAGACAGACAGCGTTAGGCCAACATCCACACCAGATATCTCTCTATAGCTGTGACTTTGTTTCCTCCCATGCCATTGACAAATATTTTTGTAACATTGTTTTGGGTTTTGTATGATCACATATACAGCCTACTGTACCATTCACAAGCACGAGTTTTCACATCGTAATTATTATTTATCATCCCTCTTGCTGTACCAGGTATATTTCCCACTGTCTCACTGAAATGGACCTTCTTGAGTATCTTGTTATTAGTTTTAATTTTCTTGTAAAACTCCTTGCTTTCTAAATCAAAACTTGTTTTACAATAAATAATTAAATTTGGAATAGGCATATTTTGCTCCTTGAAGTGTTTAAATACCTTGACCCAGTTTTCTTTCACCAGTCCAATATCTTGCTTTGAGGTACCAGGTTGCTAGCTAACAAAGCTTCTAATTCATGATACCTCATCAGACAACTCATCACTGTTCATTTCAGACTGTGAATGTCTCATTTTCGCATTTACAAGTGCTGTTGATTTTTTCTTTTTGCTAATTGTTTTACGTTGCACCGACACAGATAGGTCTTATGGCGACGACTGTTGATTTTTAAAATTATAGGCAACTTTGTATAGTTTTCCTTTCATATCCAACTAAAAAAACTCTACTTCTTGAAAGTTTATGCGCACATTTCAATGTACTATATGCATATTGAATAAAAAGCAACCACTTTTTTTAAATACAACAGTATTGATGCTATTTCATTCAAGAATTCTATACAATTCTTTAGCTTCAAATCAATCACTCACTACCAATGTTAATTTAGGGCAGTCGCCCAGGTAGCAGATTCCCTATCTGTTGTTTTCCTAGCCTTTTCTTAAATGAATTCAAAGAAATTGGAAATTTATTGAACATCTCCCTTGGTTATTCCAATCCCTAAATCCCCTCCCTGTAAACAAATATTTGACCAAATTTGTCCTCTTGAATTCCAACTTTATCTTCATATTGTGATCTTGAGTAGCTTGTCTCCTTTCTCCCAAGTCTTCCCAGTCTAAACTGTGCAACATTTTTGTAACGCTACTCTTTAGTCGGAAATCACCCAGAACAAATCAAGCTGCTTTTCTTTGGATTTTTCCCAGTTCTTGAATCAAGTAATACTGGTGAGGGTCCCATACACTGGAACCATACTCTATTTGGGGTCTTACCAGCTTGTTTGGGTATGAATTGGTTCTTGTTTCTATCTTCCATATTCTGCTTGAGTCTTTTAAGTTCATTAGCTATTTCTGTTACAGTAATGTTAGTCTTCTTTATTTTTGTTATTGTGTGGTTAAACTAAAGAAGCTGACCACAAACAAACAGCAAGTACATTTCTGCACAGTCATTCTCAAATAAAGTGATTCAAATACCTGATATCAGTCTCCTTTCTCTTATGAGTACAATATTATAAATATTGTCACTATTTCCTGTATATAAACCAGTCATAATATTATAATATTGTCAGCAGGTATTTGCAATATCACTGTAACTGCTCAGTATGTGAACTTGCAGACATTATTGTCACTGCTGCTTTTTTTGTTATGAATGTTCTTCTACTCCCTTTCCTTCTGTATATGGCTTCTGGGTAGTCTCTGTTGTGCTCTTAACACTAGTTAGCAACTATGCTGATGCTCCATTGTCATTGATATTATTTTCTCTCAATCTCCTTTAGATCTTTAATGAACCTTTCAATCTGTCCTTTACTTAAAGAAGGAAGAATTGAGATGTGAGAGTAAAACATGAACTCATACTGTAGCTAAGTTTCTTGAATGCATATAGCATGTACTTTTGATTAAGAAAAGCAATGAAAATATTAATATAATTCCCATAATTTGGTTGTTTAATTGATCTTAATAATGGTATCACATAAATAAGTACAGGATGTTCCTAAGTTAAACTGACAAACTTTGTGATTGGATAAATAACTTTGGGCTGCAACGCTTCGTTTCGGTGCAAGAGGGGTTTATGTCATTACATGGTTCAATCTCATAGGAAGTTACCAGAACAAAATGTTGTTCTGTATACCAAATGTGTGTGTGCCAACTCATTCCTTGTGTAACATTCCACATTTACCATAGTTAACAGATTTCACTGTTTTGTAAGTGAGAAAGAATTGTATTGTATTGTATTGTAAAGAAAAGAAGAAGAAGAAAATGGAATGAATTGAAGAATAATACTGAGCATAAGAAATAAACAGAATGAATGAAAGAGTGATAATGAGCACAAGAAGTAAGCATACTGGATGGAAGAATGATAATGAGCACAAGAAGTAAGCATACTGGATGGAAGAATGATAATGAGCACAAGAAGTAAGCATACTGGATGGAAGAATGATAATGAGCACAAGAAGTAAGCATACTGGATGGAAGAATGATAATGAGCACAAGAAGTAAGCATACTGGATGGAAGAATGATAATGAGCACAAGAAGTAAGCATACTGGATGGAAGAATGATACAAGCACAAGAAGTAAACAGATTAGATGGAAGAATTATAATGAGCATGAGAATTAAACAGAAGTGTGTGAAAGAATGTACATGCACAAGAAGTAGGACCAACTATGCTGACAGATTATCTTGAGGTCAATTAGTATTCAATAGGGGTGAAACCTAACTTAGAGAGTAAACAAATTAGGTGCAAGATGGATACTGCACTAAAAGAATAAACAAAGTGGGTAGTAGCATTAATGACATAAACCCCTCTTATATTGAAATGAAGCAATGCAGTTCTTTAATGAAAAGTGTTTGAAAGAAAGTTATCTATCCAATCTCAAAGTCTGCCAGTCTAGTATGTTCAGAGCTGTCAGTATAGAGATGGCGCTGAATGACATTAGCAGATAAATAAGCTTGAGCTGAGTTTTTAAAGGTAGGAAATATTATAAAATGAAAATAAAGTTGGAATTGAAGAGAACAAGTTGGGACAAATATTTTTTATAGGAATAGGAATTAGGGATTGGAATACTTTACCAAGAGAGATGTTTGATAGATTTCCAACTTCTTAGAAAACATTTAAGAAACAACTGATAAGGAATCTGCTACCTGTGCGACAGCACTAAATGTACATGAGTTGTGTATGAGAGGTGCATTTAGAAACACTCTGTATAAAGCTCAGTATCAAACAATTTGTACATTCCAGGAATATTCTGGCTTTTATTTTGGACCAGCAAGATACCCGTGCTTTGCTACGGTATTATAATGAAATTTATAACTATATGCATAATGTTTTATATATAATCCGCTGAAATTCGCGATCTAACTCGTTTTCTGAGAGAATCCAACAAAATTCGTGATCTGACTCGTTTTCTGAGAGATTACGGCTCAGTTCCTCCCATTTTTCAATCTTTCTTTCCAGCAATCAATTTCGTACTTCCCGGGCTAGGTCCAGGTATTCCACCTGGTCAGTTGGGTCCCTAAATCTTTGCCGTCTTTTCCTACAAGCATTTTAAATATGGATCACATCCTTGAGGAGATCCAGCGTGGTGTCATCTTGGGTGCCTTGGTGGTACTGAACCCGCGGCGGGACTGCAATCGTAGTCATTACCCAGCCAGGACCCGTTTCCAGTGCGTTCTGCACATTTTGACGGCGGTCCAGAACATTATTATTATTATTATTATTATTATTATTATTATTATTATTGATGGTCTGGAACCAACAGCAAAATGCAAGACTGCTACTTGGCAGTAAATTACATCTGCTACCATTTTAATTGCTGACAATGTGACCAGCACCATAGTTGCACGTAGACAAGTGCGCAAGATTTCTGGTGACACAAATGATATTCTTCCGTGCATTATTGACCTTATTATAGAGATGAAAAATTGCAGGTCAATATCATTCCTATTGTTTATTTCAAATGTGTTTGAATTTTTATTTATATGCCAGGAGAATCTACTATAATCAAACTTTATGTTTTCCAAAGGAAAAGATGGTTCTTGAAAACGTACCCAGGAAAGATAAAAAATGATCAGTTTATGATCAGTATAAGTACATTATGAACAGTAAAATCAATTGGTCTAAGTCCTTTTTCACCCCACCGCCGTTAAGTTGATTTACCACCCTCCCCCCACCCCTCACAAAAAAAAAAAAAAAAAGAAGGCGTGTTTCCTTAGGTTTAAAGGAGATTCCAAATACCAGTGTTCACGTCTGTTACCTTCAGTTCTGAGATATAAGTATCCCCATAAAAAGAATTAACTTTTTTCATTTTTTCCCATTAAAAAATACTTATTTCGTTAATAGTAAAGGATCTTCTAAATACCAATTATCATGACTCTAAAATCTTCAGTTTTTGAGATATACGTGTCCTCATAAAAGGAATTCAACTCCGTTTAACCCTCGCCCCCCAAGATGATTCCACCCCAAAAAGGCTTTTTTTTTTTTTTTTTTTAAAGGAGATCCAAATACCAATTTTCAGGTTTGTAACGTCTTTAGTTTTTATTAGATGTAAGTATCCTCATACAATTAATTCAATTCATTTTTCAATTCTTTCATCCCCCCCTCCCCCTTCATTAGATTTTCTGGGAATACGTGTTTCTTTAATTTTAAAGCAGATTACAAATACCAATTTTCACGTCTGCAAAATCTTTCGTTTTTGAGATAATAGTATCCTCATACAAATAATTCAACTAATTTTTCAATTTCCCTCCCCCCTTTAGGTGGATTTCCAAAAACAAAAAATACGTATTCCTTTATTTTTAAAGGAGATTCCAAATATCCAAATACCAAATTTCACGTATGTAACATCTTTTTTTTTTTTTTTTTGCTAGGGGCTTTACGTCGCACCGACACAGATAGGTCTTATGGCGACGATGGGATAGGAAAGGCCTAGGAGTTGGAAGGAAGCGGCCGTGGCCTTAATTAAGGTACAGCCCCAGCATTTGCCTGGTGTGAAAATGGGAAACCACGGAAAACCATCTTCAGGGCTGCCGATAGTTGGATTCGAACCTACTATCTCCCGGATGCAAGCTCACAGCCGCGCGCCTCTACGCGCACGGCCAACTCGCCCGGTGTGTAACATCTTCAGCTTTTGAGATATCAGTATCCTAATTAAAATAATTCAACCCCATTTTCAGTCATTTTTACCCCTCCACCCAAGTGGTTTTTCAGAAAACAAAAAATACGTGATTCTTTATTTTTAATAGAGATAAAAATACTAGTTTTTTTCACTTCGATAACATGTTAAGTTTTTGAGATATACTGTAGAAATGCTCATTTTAAAATTTCACCCTCTTTTTAGTTCCCCTTGTTTCCAAAAACAAATCACCTATGTTTCTTTACTTTTACAGGAGATTCCAAATACCAATTTTTACGTCTGTAACATTTTACGTTTCTGAGATGTACTGTACTTCAAGAAGATTTACATCATCTGGAAAAGTACTGTATTCAAAATGGGTTGAAACTTAATCATGAGAAATGTAAAATAATATGGTTTTTTAAAAACAAGAAGAAAATATCATTTCAGTACAAATTTAGTAATAACAATATTCTAACTCCTGTTTCACAAGTTAATGACCATGGTGTTTTATTCAGTTATAACCTATCGTTTAATGAACATATTGAAAATATTTGTAAGAAAGCATTTCAAAGATTGGGTTGCATTACTAGATATTCTAGAGAATTTTCAAACTTAGCTACCTATCGATTGCTGTATGTGTCTATGGTACGCCCTATACTAGAATACTGTACACCTGTTTGGAACCCTTCTCATCAGACCTCTATCCATAGATTAGATTCAGTAGAACATAAATTTCTTCGTTTATATTCATTTAGAACAGGATTCTCATATGATAATGTTGATTATACATCCCTACAACAGTCCTTAAATCTGCATAGCCTGTCCCAACACCGTGAATTATTGGATACACTCTTAATTTTTAAATTGCTTCATTCCTTGGTGAATTGTCCACAACTCCCTGCAAAAATTAACTTACATGTACCAGACAGACGCACAAGGTTCAAGAATACATTGTCTACAAATTGGCATAGAACTAACTATGCATTCAATGGGCCAATTGAACAAATGTCAAGATCTCTAAACAAAATGGATATAGATATATTTAACTGCTCATTGTCAAAATTTAGAAATCATTTACATAATCTCCAGAATTGACTATTACTTTCCTGTGATTACTTGTAATATAACCTGTGTATATATCTGTACATATTTTTCTACTTATACTCCATTGAACTTTCTTTTTAGTGTGTTTTGTTTTGTTTATTCTTCTCTACTGTTATGTAAAATGGTATTACCGTTAATAAAGTATTATTATTATTATTAGATATAGTCTTTCAAAAAATTTACTCCAATTTGTCACTCCTGTTTAACCCTAATTAATTGGATTTTCCAAAAAAAAAAAAAAAAAAAAAAAAGAAAAGTGTTTCTTTTTCAAAGGAGATCCCAAATACCAATTTTTAGGCCTGTAATTTCTTCTGCTTCTGATATATAAGTATCCTGTTCACCCCTCATATTGGGATTTTCTGAAGACAAAAGGTATGTGTTTCTTTATTTTTAAAGGGGATTCTAAATACTAATTTTTACATCTGTACACTTGAAAAGTTTTGAGATATATATATATATATATATATATATATACACTCATTTTAAAAATTCACCCTCCTTTTCACCCCCCACTAATTGGATTTTCCAAAAATAAAAAATATGCATTTCTTTATTTAGAAGGAGATCCCAAATACCGTACCAAATTTCAGGTCTGTAATATATTCAGTTTCTGAGATATAAGTATCCTCATTAAAGGCATTCAACCTCTTTTTAAACCCTTTTTCACCCTTCCTATTGGTATTTTCCGAAAACAAAACAAAAAAAATACGTGTTTCTTTATTTTTAAAGGAGATTTAAATACCAATTTTTACATCCGTAAATTTTAAAAGTTATGAGATGTAGATACACTCATTTAAAGAATTCACCCCCTTTTTCACGCCCCATTAATTGGATTTTCCAAAAACAAAAAATATGTATTTGTTTATTTTTAAAGGAGATCCCAAATACGAAATTTCAGGTCTGTAATATATTCAGTTTCTGAGATATAAGTATCCTCGTTAAAGGCATTCAACCCCTCCTATTGGGATTTTCCAAAAACAAAAGTACATGTTTCCTTATTTTTAAAGAAGAATCTAAATACCAATTTTTACATCTGTAAACTTTTAAAGTTTTGAGATATAGATACACTCATTTTAAAATTTCACCCCCCTTTTCATCCCCTTAGCGATGGAATATCCGAAAATCCTCTCTTAGCGAGCACCTACATGTTAATATGAATGTATCCCCAAAATTTCATTTCATTATGTCCAGTAGTTTTGGCTCGGCAATGATGAATCAGTCAGTCAGTCAGTCAGTCAGTCAGTCAGTTAGTCAGTCAGTCAGGACAATTTATTTTATATGTATAGATTTAAGGCAATGTCAGTGTCCTAAAGATAGTAACATTTCCAAAGCTATGAATTCATCATAGACTAGTGTTACTCATCCTATTACGTATTCCTCTTCAAGTTCCTATCCTTGTATATATAACTTGTCCCCTATTTGTTTCATTCAAGAGTGAGTTATGACATTATCTGGGCTAGGTATTCCGTTCCAGTTTATTTTAGGTTGGTGAAGAAGTCCCCCTGGCCATATGTACTTTCACTCTCACTGGAGACTTATGTGATGGTGGCCGGTGATATGGCGTGGCCAAGCTCTACTTTCACTGACCTACATTGAGCTGGCTCCATATAAGGAGCTCAACCTGCTCCATGAGTTCCTTTAAAAGAGTGTACCTCTTCCTTGAACTATAGTTACTGATACGTGTGAGGGCTGAAACACAATAGTGTCCATTACTCTCTCATTTGCAGATGTTTAATTAAATTGGACATTACAAGAACTAAATTAACAATTATGTAAGACATACCATGTGGTCATACAGCTTACATCACCCTTATTGCATCATTTGATCTGGCTCAGTGGATCAAAGTTAGTGTGCCCAGCTCATGATCCCCAGATGACAGTTCCAGTCCCACTCTCATAGATTTTCTCCACTACAAGGAAAAGCATAGAATTGTGGATATGTTTCTTTGGTTGTTCTCATTAATAGCCTCTTTCGACATCCAGTGGGTACAGAAAATGCATCCTTTGACCCCTCACGTAGGAATGATAAAAAGAGTTCCAATAAATCAAAAGAAAAATGACCGTATCTACAAAAGAATGATAAGGATCATGAATTGTGAGAAAATGAAGGACGTTCTAGACATAATAATAATAATAATAATAATAATAATAATCTCCTTCTTTTTCTACCGCTTATTCCCACACTGTGGGGTCGCGGGTGCGAACTGTGTCGCACATGTGGATTTAGCCCTGTTTTACGGCCGGATACCCTTCCTGACGCCAACCCTATATGGAGGGATGTAATCGTTATTGTGTGTTTCTGTGGTGGTTGGTAGTGTACTATGTTGTCTGAATATGAAGAGGAAAGTGTTGGGACAATCACAAACACTCAGCCCCTGGGCCAGAAGAATTAATCAGAGGCGATTAAAATACCCGACCCGGCCGAGAATCAAACCCAGGCCCTCTGAATTGAAGGCCTCATTGCTGACCATTCAGCCAATGAGTCGGACAATAATAATAATAATAATAATAATAATAATAATAATAATAATAATAATAATAATAATAATAATAATAATAATAATAATAATAATAATAATAACCAAAATCGACAAGTTTGAAGACAAATCCAACACCAGAGCCAATCTAACTTGGACAGGAAAACGAAGGAAGAAGCTCAGCAAGAGGATGAAGAGATTTTGGGAGGAGAAGAAGGCCAACACATCAGCTAAGCTGGTTCAATCGAGCTCCTAAGCAGGGCATAACGATGTAAGAAAAAAAAATCATTATACTTGCACTTGTGGTGTAGAGGTAGTGTGCCTACCTCTTATTCCAAGTCCCTGGGTTCATTTTTATGGCCAGTTCAAGGTTTTAAGTCTGGTCTGAGGAGTAGAATGGGTTTCACTTGGTACAAGATTTTCTCAAGCTCTTAGTTATAGGAAGAAAGCGCCCAGAGAGAAGATGATGCTGCTGACCTAGTATACTTAGACAAACACTGGTTGTCATGGTTACAACTGTGTCAGAAAATAGATGATGGTAAATCTCCAGGTGGTGGTGGTGGTGATTATTGTTTTAAGAGGAAGTACAACTAGGCAACCATCCTCTATATAACACTAATCATAGAGAAAAAATGGAAGGGGTCCGACACTTCAAAAAATGAAGATATCGGCCAAAGGAAGAAAAGGGCCACGAAGGGCATGAAAATGAAAGACTCCCTAGCCCTCGCAAACCTAATAGCGTCGGGGTCGGAAAAGAACAAGAGTTGACCAAGGGAGGTCGGATAGGATAAATGAAAGTGAGGAGCCTGGCACAAGTAAGTGGAAACAATGCCAGGACTCAGCTGAGGGCCCCGTGGTCGCCAACCCACGCTCCAAAGTTCAGAGCTCCTGGGCCCCTTTTAGTCGCCTCTTATGACAGGCAGGGGATACCGTGGGTGTTATTCTACCGCCCCCACCCACAGGGGGGTAAATCTCCAGCCCAAAAGCATATCTATGTTAATATAATTCAGGAACTTACTCTAAGAACGCTGTACGGGTTGTTTTCTGTTTCTTTCTTCAATGGGATCCTCTTATTGCAGTGTTTCCCAACATATTTTGTTTCATGGAACCCTGCAAATATTTAACTTGGCTGCCTAGCATGTATTTTAACTTAGACCAAATGGTGTTGTACAGCAGGCAAGCCAATTTGCAATTCATCTGTTTTCAACAAAAGTTTAGACCAGTATTTTATTTAATACTCTTGTCTGGCTCCTCTGCTGAATGGTCAGCATACTGGCGTTCAATTCAGAGGGTTCCAGGTTTGATTCCCAGACAAGTTAGGTATTTTAACCACATCTGGGTAATTTCTCTGACTCAAAACACTCCTCTTCATTCACAATCAACACACGACACTACCAGCCAACACAGAAACATGCAATAGTGAATACATTTCCTTTACTTAGTGTTGGCATTGGCATCAGAGAGGCCATTCAGCCATAGAAGGAACTAAATGAATACAGTATGTGTGACAGAGTTCGCACTCACTTTAATTTTACAACTTACAAAAACTATTATTCCACAGCCTGTTTCCAGTCATTTGACCGGTTCAGGAATGGAATGAATAAAGCCCCCATTTAACAGCGAGGATAGGAATTGTGCCAGCTGCCGAAGCTTGTTGCACTCCTCTGGAGCAATAATTAATGACTGACAGATAAAATGAAATGATTGGAGAGTGTTGATGGAATGAAAAGTGACAGGGAAAACCAGAGTACCTGGAACAAAACCTGTCCCACCTCCACTTTGTCCAGCACAAATCTCACATAGAGTGACCGAAATTTGAACCACGGAGCCCAGCGATGAGAGGCTGCCTGAACCACGGAGGCTCTTCATAAAAACTGTTGTTAACATGTACTATATTTTTATGTATTATATACAGAAACATATCAAATAAATGTGTATTAATATAGTCTCTGCAAAGCATTTTCTTTAGTTTCACTTTCAGTTAAAAAGGTTAACATTCCTTTAAATGCATAATTCTGTAACACTGGCAGTTCAATGTGATATCTGGGCTAGTCTCTGAGAACAAAATAATTTTATTCTTGTCTATCACTTTCATAGGCTAACACAAAGTTCTACATTAGTTTACTACAATGTTATTATGTAAATCAGCACAAAGATATAATATACAGTTCAAAAAAATTAGGGGAACATGCTTTTGAACATATGCCATGCTCCACAAAAGAATACCTCACACCCAGGTGTATATTACCAACTAAACCTTTAATCTTTACTGTTGAAGTATATAAAAGAACATTGATGGATTCACATTCATTTTCAGAACACAAATGGAAATGTCCAAATAGGGGAAAAAACAAAGGGATAACAGTTCTCCAGGGTGGATTTTTATCACAGTTGGAGAGTTTCAGTATGATGTATGTCCTCCACAAGCATTTATCACAGCTTGGCACCTAAGTGGCATGCTCCTTATAAGTCGACAGAGGTCACGTTGTGGTATCAGGTTCCTTTCTTCAATGAGAGCCTGTTCAAGGTCTTGGAGAGTCTGTGGTGGAACATGACGCCCACAAACACTTCTGTCAGCCTATCCCACACATGCTCGATAGGATTAAGGTCAGGACTCACTGCTGGCCATTCCATCTCTTGAATGTCCAGTTCTCACAAGACAGCTCTGGTGATGCGCGCTACATGAGCCCTGGGATTGTCGTGCATGAGTATGAATTCAGAGCCAACACTGTATGCAGTAACCAACACATGTTGTAGCAGTATCTGCTCGATGTATCCGCAGCGGTAAGATTACAACGGACGATGACAAGATCCATACGGCCATCAATACTGATGCCACCTCACACCATCACAGAACCTTGTCTGAATCGGTCACCTTCCTGGAATGGCATGTACTGTTCACCACGGCATCTCCATACATGCTGACATCCATCACGCTGTGTCAGGGGAAATCTGGACTCGTTTGTGAACAACACGTCTCCATTAGCGAAGTTGACGTAGATACGGGCAAACAGAAGGTGAACTGCGCGATGTTGCTGCGTTAAACGAGGCAGTCGAACAGCACGTCTGGGTTGTAAGGACTCTTCTCCTAACCTGTTCCTTACTGTCTAGTCAGACACCATGACTCCAGTGACCCTCCTGAGGTCTTGTTGCACTTCTCTGGCAGTTTCTGAACACCGCCACAATGCACAGACGGTCAGATATCGGTCATCCTGTGGGGCTGTTATGCGTCCACGACCTTGTCCAACCCTTCTTGTGAACTGGCCTGTCTCATTGTAGTGATTCCACAAGCGTTGAATAACTGACGGAGAGAGAGATTGAGATCCACAGCAACACGACGAAAAGTCCATCCTTCCTGGATCAAAGTGACGGCCTTTGTGATTTGAACCTCGTTAAGATGTCTCATTTCCTATCCCATCATCGCCATCAGACCTATCTGTGTCAGTGCGACGTAAAGTAATTAGCAAAATTTAAAAAATAAAAGACGTCTCATGGATGTGCTGGTTTACGTACAGTATGATTAAATGACCTCAGTAGTTTGTGTACCTCACAATGACACATGGATGCACCGCTATTCACTTTCTTTTGAGGGGTCACCTGAGAGTTTAATGCATGGCTATGCCTACAGATGGAGTATAACTTCGATTTGACATATCCTGAATAGGTAAAGTCTCAAGGTATGCTGTACAACCATTGGAACCCCATCTACCAAATTAACGTTCACATACCAGATGTTACAAAACATGTTCCCCTAATTTTTTTGACCTATGTACTTGGAACGGCAAAGGCATCAGCAAAGTTTGTGTGCAGTGTCCACTACAGAAAGACAACAGTTGAGTTATGACTGAGGGACTGGTTCAAGAAAGAAGAAAGTTCACAGGATAAAGGAGCTTGCAGAATGAGTGAGAGGAAGAACTGGAGCAAAGTAGTATAATGACTGAAGAGCTGAATTCTCTACCAAGATGAAGGAATACCGGAAATCCAGAACAGTTGACCAGTGTTGATCATGGTACTAAATGGCCACGAGATAGATTTTTTTGTTTTTAATGGTGACAAGCAAGAAAGCTTGCAGCCCAAATCATCCACAGAGTGAAATATGCCTTCAACAAAACAACGCATATTACAGATTGACCAAGATTTCAAGAAAAACAACACCCAAGATTTCTACAAAAACTTCAAAAACATAACCTCGAAAAATACACCCTACCAAGGCTACACATCAAAGGCCTCAATGATAAAATTGCTTAAAATGACAAAGACAATTGTCAGCACTTGGGAAACTCCTTTGAGTCTCTCCTCAACTGTGAGACTACAAAATCAAAGGTCACTTCGAAGAAAAAGCAGGGAAAAAAAATTCAAAGTTCACTTCGAAGAAAAAGCGCACCCACCAACCCTGACTCATCTCTACCCACCAGAGAAGAAATCTGCCAGATCATCCAGTCACTCGAGAACAACCAAGCACATAGTGAGGACTCTATATTAGCTGAACTCTGGAAATATGCATGTGACAAGGCAATTGATAAACTAACCGAGATAATATGTGAGATTTGGTAAAAAGATAAACTTTCAAATTGCTGGACTTCAGCTGTGACACACAGTCTTCATAAAAAAGTTGATAAAACAGATGCGAATAACTACCAAGGCATCTCACTACTCTCCATTATGTACAAAATTCTCTCAAAAGCCCTCCAAATCAGGGCAAATAAACAACTAGATCTGCAAACAGGAGACTACCAAGGAGGTTTTAGGAAAGGATGCTCATGTGTTGGACAGATCATGAACCTTAAATCCATTCTTTTATATCCGAAACTTAGGAATAAGAAATTTGTGGTGACCTTTCTTGATTTTAAGAAGGCCTACAACTCGGCTGATCAAACCACCTTCATCAAAATACTGAAAGAATTGCGCTTGGACAATAAAACAAGAGCATTCATTCACCAGACTGTGATAGATTCCACATCCAAAGTGAAATTTAGAAGAGAAATTTCAGACACCTTTGAAATCAGAACTGGAGTTAGGCAGGGAGATGAACTCTCTCACCTGTTTTCTACAACTGCATGCATGAGAAAGTTATTTACAAATGGTGCAAAGAGCTGAGTAAAGAGGGTAATGAAAACAAGATTAGACTAGGCTGTAAGAGTAGAATGTGACAATCAACTGCCACGCATTTGCAGATGATCTTGTAACATTTTTCCATTCCATTGGCACAGCTGCAAAACAAATCAACCTACTCAAAACACAAGCACAAAGGTCAGTCTTCATAACTCCTTTGAGGAAATGAAATTCATAGCTAACATCAAGCCTGTGCTCTGAGAGCAATGGTGGAATGCAGGAGATGATGTTTAAATAACTAGGCAAATGGATAGAACTATAAAGCCTATCCAGAAAAGAAGCATCTGTATCCAGGATCAACAAGATGGAAATAGCACACCAACTAACCAAAGACATCTACAATAAACTATCAGTATCCTTCAACACAAAACTTAGACACTACTGTAGTCATCTGTCCAGAGGCCCTGTACATAGCATAATGCCCTGCAATAAATAAGAAAGGTTTAGTACAAAAACTATAAGCCAAGGAAGGGAAGAATCTGAGTAAAGTCTTCAGCCCAGTTAAAAAAAAAATGGTAAGTACAGTAAAAGGCACAACCAAGACCTGTGTGCACATGTGGAAAGATAACCAACACCATTTGATAAAGGAGGATCATTTTCTATGGGCACCTGACACAAATGAGTTCAGTAAGATTGTCCAGTCAGATCTTCGGCTACTTTCCGGATAAGAAGACTGAGGTAGAAAAGGACTTGTGAAAAGTGGGGAACACAGGTGATGACATTCTGAAACATAATCCTTTTCAAAAGAAACTTGGAGGACAGTGTAGTTTCCAGAAAAAGCCCACACTCAAAACAGGCAAGAAGTGCACTAATCAGAGAAAGGAAGCTCACCGAAAAGTAACGGGGAATAATGGGCAAAGGAAGACAGCAGTTGAAATGGTGTGGTCCATAACTGGCTGAATCAAAACAAAAAAAAAAAAAAAAAAACAAAAAAAAAAAAAAAAAAAAAAAAAAAAGAAACAAATAATGGTTTAGAGTCAGATTTTAATCCACATCTGAGGCTGAGCGTACTTTGATCTCGTCCTCCAAATTCCTCCAAGAATCATTCAAGAGCTGAGAATCAAATGCATGAACAGCATGGACATTGAGTACTTCCAGACAGAACCTACCGACTAAAGCAAACTCTAATAATTAATTAATGTTACTTGTTTTACATCCCACTAACTAATTTTATGTTTTTTTTCCGGAGACACTGAGGTGCCGGAATTTTGTCCTGCAGGAGTTCTTTTACGTGCCAGTAAATCTACCGACATGAGGCTGACGTATTTGAGCACCTTCAAATACCACTGGACTGAGCCAGGATCGAATCTGCCAAGTTGGGGTCAGAAAGCCAGCGCCTCAACCATCTGAGCCACTCAGCCTGGCAAAGCAAACTCTGAACTATACAGACAGTTGAAAACCTCCAACACTAAAATAAGATGTTGGCAGCTGAGTTCTATGGGTATTCTTGAATGGATAACAACAGGCTTACCAAGAAGATCTTCTCACATTAAAAGCTATAAGACTGGAAGTTCAATAAAGTCCAAAAAGACCTGGATTTCACTGAAATTTCTGACGACGTCATAGATCACTCCAAATTCTGTGACATGGTTAATTCTTAAACCGGCCACTCTCTCATGGGAGAGAGAGGTTGGGAACAAATGCAAACCTCCGAAAGGAATTAGTCATAAGCACTTCCTAGTCCGCTTAAATCAGTATTAATAATGACGTCATATGACCATAGCCTTTCATTAACAGACGATCATTTTGCAATAAAACCAAGAAGTATAATAGTCTGAATTCTTTTAAATTTTATATGTTATAAAACATTAGTAAATTTAATTGAACCATATAAGAACAAGCTATTAAAATTTGTAATAACTACAACTTACATATATTTTCATCTATAAAGCCAAATATATCTCTCAAGGTGCTTAACGTACTGTAAAATGAGACGATTCTGATCAGGTGATGAGAATCTGATCATTTACACATTTTTCAACAATAGGAAATGTTGATGCGGCACAATAACAACAGTCCTATAGCTGATCACTCTCTTCGTCTACAATAATGATAAGTTGTAGCACACAGTGACAACAATTGTCATTATCAGCAGATGTTTCTCATGTGTGCCACACTTGTGAAGTGAAGAGATCAGTCAGATAATTTCTGTTGCCAACAAGTATCTCAGTTGCAGAATTGTTAAGTTATGATATTTTTACTCTCATATGAACATTTTAAATACTACAATAAAGAAAGAAATATGCTAACTGAATTAAAGCCACTTATATACAGTATATTTAATAAAGACAAGCTTTCTGCCAAATTACATTAGCCTTCATCAGGGCATGTGGAGGTCCGTCAGAGGCCATTGTAATTTGGTAGAAAGCTTGGCTTTATTAAATATATATAAGCAGCTTTAATATAGTAAGCACATTTATTTCTTTATTTTAATACAATGAGCCACGAAAACCTACGTTCATTCATTTTAAATACTACTCTACATTTGCATGTCCATATTTAATACCATTTTGACACTATTCATATTTAATTATAATACTGTAATTTTTCATGGTGAATTCAATCATGTGAGTTTATAAGAAGGTTCTGGGACAAACTCGAAAATCAATATCCTACCACAACCTTTCAAACAACTTGTGCTTTTTCTGCCTCAGGTGTATGTTCATTTTCCAGGAAGACAAAGTAAACATTACTATCAACAACTTCCTTTCTCAAAAATATCCGACTCATTGGCTGAATGGTCAGCGTACTGACTTTCGGTTCAGAGGGTCCCGGGTTCGATTCCCGGCCGGGCTGGGGATTTTAACCTTCATTGGTTAATTCCAGTGGTCCGGGGGCTGGGTGTTTGTGCTGTCCTCTACATCCCAACATCCCTGCAACTCACACCGCACATAACACTATCCTCCATCACAATAACACACAGTTACCTACACATGGCAGATGCCGCCCACCCTCATCGGAGGGTCTGCCTTACAAGGACTGCACTCGGCTAGGAATAGCCACACAAAATTATTATTATTTCTCAAAAATGCAAATTTCATACATATTATCTTCAATGTTGCCAATGAGATATCTAATTCTCTTTTTTGTAGGAAATTTTACGATGGTGAAATTATTTATTTTTCATTCTGAACTCTTTTTTTTCTGCTGCTGTCTGCTCCTCCATTTTCATTTCCCTCATGCTCCTCAACATCACGATCAGGTAATGTGGAGGTGGAAGACATGGTAAATATATTTTTAATAACATAAATGATTATAAAAGCAAAGTGAAGTGATCTCTGTACAGGCCACAAAGGCCCTTGGAGGAGTGGAAGGTAAAGACTTCCACTATCTGTAACATGGGCACTTGGTGAGTTAGAGTGGTTAGCTGTACTCCTGGCCACCTTTGTCTGCAGGAATTAACCTGGTACTCATTTGTGGTATAGGCCGAGTAAACCTCAGGACCATCTACACCTCCAGAAAGTCTTGTTTCTTAAATTTTTCAATTTCTTGGTGGGGGAGAGGGGGAGGGGAATCAAACCTACATCCTTCTGGGTGAACAGAGCATAAATGATTATGATACTGAGTAAATCATCCTTAATGTTGATAGTATTTTTCCACTTGGAACTTGTGTCATTTAGATTTTTTGGGAATTATTCATAATTAAAATGTTTCTTATAGCACTATTGTTAGAATTAAGTGTACGGTATTGTACTATTTTTACAAATTAAGACTATAATAAAATTTTATACATTGTTATAAATACTTAATATATTTTTAAAACTCAAAATAGTGATCGGATTCACACATTGGTAGATTGATACCATTCTTATGTGGAAAATACATTAGTCATCGGACTCACCCCACCTTGTAAGATGACCATGGCCAAAGTAAAATATCAATTAATTTGTGGATGTAACATCACCACAGTTAAATAGTAAAAATTTCAAATTTACATTGCAATTTAACTGCAGTGAAAGGAATATTTTTTAGAAATTCACAAGTTTTGATCAGATTCACCCCAGTTTATGGTACATTATCTACTCCTGGTGATTCCCAAGTAGACTATGTAGCCAAAAGTCTGTGGACAGCCCACTGAACGTGTCTTTGTGACATCTGGCTATGCTTCCGAAAGTATATAAGTGCAGAATATTGCAGTATTGTTCTGTTAATAAACTGGTTTCTTTCTCAGGTATATGCTAATCCTTCATAAATTGTACTTTTATGTTCAATAGACTAGAAAACTTTAAGATTGTATTATCTAAGCACACAATTTCCATCTTCAGAAACGTTTTTATAGAATCATGAAAGTATCAGAAAATTATTGAGAATGTTGCTGGAAGTATATATTATTTTTGAATTACTGGTTAATACCCACACGCATCTCTTATCACTTGATATTCAGTGATTTAAAACACTCATCAATGTGAAGAACTCTAGCAGGCCAGTCCCAGACTTATTATTTGATTGTTGTTCATTAAATGATATATATATATATAATTTCGTATGGCTATTTCTAGCCGAGTGCAGCCCTTGTAAGGCAGACCCTTTGACAAGGGTGGGTGGCATCTGCCATGTATAGGTAACTGTGTGTAATTGTAGTGAGGGATAGTGTTATGTGTGGTGTGTGAGTTGCAGGGATGTTGGGGACAGCACAAACACCCAGCCCCCGGGCCACTGGAATTAACCAATGAAGGTTAAAATCCCCAGGAATCGAACCCGGGACCCTCTGAACCGAAGGCCAGTATGCTGACCATTCAGCCAACGAGTCGGACCATTAAATGATGCTAAGAGATGAGATTTCCTAGCACACCTGAACAACTATATTAGCTTCTCACACCACTTGGAAATCACTTTTATTCATTTATGTAGGCAATTATGTAAGAAATCTGCAATATCTCAATATTGTCTTAAACATGATTTAAGTGTTTTGTTCAGTTATAACTGTCCGATACATGTCATTGGAGGATTTTACATATGTGATGTAGATTGTCCACTCGAATCTTTGCCTACTTTCTAAATAAGAAAACTAAAAGGGGCCTGGTTCACTGAGGTAGAAGAGAATTTACAAGAATTAGGGATCTTACATGATGACATTGTGCAACCTGACCCTATAAAGAAGAAACTTGAAGGTCTACAGAGTTTTTGAACAAAACCTAAAATGAAGACAGACAAGGCATGGACTGAAGAACAGAAGGAAGCTCACCAAAGAAGGATGCTGGACTACTGGGCGAGTGTTAAAGCTCAAGACAGAAAATGGTTGAAATAACATGGTTCATAGCTGGCCAAAATGAAAGAAAAATAATAATAATAACAATATATGTTGGGTTCTTACCTGTTGTCTATCTTCTGTATCTGAAGATATCCATCGATGATTTGTTGAAGAGTGGTCTTTCAAGGGAACCTGCAGTAACTGCTGCCTATGACCGACGACTGGAGAAGGCTGGTCTCTGCGGCGAAGCATGTGTGGTGATGGCTCCCTAGAGTGATCTGAACGGTAACGTGATGGTGGTGAGTGCCGTTGAGATGGAGGAGAGTGGTCCCGGTAGCGATGAGTCAATGGAGAAGGTGACGGGTCTCTATGATATCGAGATGGAGGGGATGGAGTGTGTTCTTTCTGATGGCGAGATAGAGGGGAAGGAGAACGTTCCCTGTGATGGCGAGAGGGAGGTGACGGAGAACGTTCCCTGTGATGGCGAGATGGGGGTGATGGAGAACTTTCTCTGTGATGGCGAGATGGAGGTGGCGAATGATCTCTGTGGTGACGAGACTGAGGAGGTGAATGATCTCTACGATGCCGAGAGGGAGGCGGTGAGTGTTCTCTGTGATGACGAGATGGAGGTGGTGAATGTTCTCGAAAGTGGCGAGATACAGGTGGTGAATGTTCACGATGGTGGCGAGATGAAGGTGGTGACCGATCTCTGTGATGGCGAGGTGATGGAGAACGTGAATGTTCCCTACGATGCCGAGGAGGGGAAGGTGAATGTTCTTTACGATGGTGAGAAGGTGGGGAAGGTGAATATTCTCTGTGACGGTGGGATAACGGTGAACGGTGTGGCAGAGGAGAATGGTGCTGAGAGAGGGGTGTGAGCGTTTCCTGGTCCGATTCAATGGGGCTGCCCTTGTACTCTGTGTAGCGAGCAGTCAGCGGATCTTCTTCTGGTTCTTTCTTCTTCTCCTCCTTTTTATCTTCTTTCTTCTTCTCCTTCTTGCTGTTGCTGCTCCGTGAGAAGAGTTGCTTCACTTTATCCATAGTTGACACTTGTTTTTTCTTAGGGGCTTTCTTCTTTTCTTCCTTCTTAAGAGTCCCTTGAGATTTTTCTTTACGAGGGGCCTGTTGTGGCTCAACTTCCTCTGTTTCTCGTCTGTCGAAATCATCATCCGTGAGAGATGGTTGCTGCTCCTCTGTATAGTGTCGTATGAGGACTGTTGAGGAAGGAACAGAATCTGTTACTCTGCGCTGCTCCTGTACTAGTTTGGTGGAGCTCAACTGCGTCCTGCTTCGACTCGTCGAGTATGAGTAACGACTCGCATCGACTGTGTCCGTCTCGTCGCCATCACTTGGGTGGCCATTTAGGTCTACGCGTGTGACTTGGGGACTGCTGATGACGATCTTAGCTGTGGGGCCCTCCTTTGGGGAGTCCACTTCAATGCCAGAGTCTGCAAACATTTCTTTCTTGCCGCTCGATTCCTGTTCGTAGTTCAGTTGTGAGTGAAGGAATTCTCGCCTGTTATTGTAGCTCCGGCCGTTATCTTGAAGCTGATGTTTCTTATAACTGCTGTCGTTAAGTCGCGCAGCCATGAGTCTATCTTTCCGTTGGCTTTCAATCCTTGACTCGAGTCTGTCACGTCGGGAACTTAGGTCGTTGCTGTCGATTATTCTTGGTTGAATTGGTGGTTCTTTTTCCTTATCAAAGTACCCGTCATTGATAATTCTTGATGACTCTGAGCGGTACTCTGTCTTGTAACTGTCAAAACCGTCACCGATATGGATTGATGACTCTTTTTCCTTGCCAATATATCCATCCTTGATAACTCTGGACTCAGTGCGATATTCCGTTTTGTAGTTGTCGTAACCGTCCGTGATAAGAGGTTGGATTGGAATTTCCTTTTCCTTGCCGAAGTACCCATCCTTGATGATCCTGGACTCGGACCGATATTCTGTCTTGTAGTTATCGAAACCATCCCCAACTCGGGGCTGGAAGTAGCCTTCCGTTATGAGTTCTTTGCGGCGAGAGTCCATGCCGTCAGCTCTGCCCCGGGCTGATTCCATTGTTAGTCCCAGTCCTTCGTCGTCGTCTGAGTGTGGCTGAGACACTGCAGTATGTACTGTCTGCTTGGGTCCGCCCCCACTCACTACCACCTCCGCGTAGATCACCTGCTGTGTGGGCTCGGTGTACGAGAAAGGCAAGTTGTTGTTGTGCTGACGGCCATCCCCGGGGCTTAGTAAGGCGGACGGGCTCACCCCGCGCGGAGGACGGCGAGGTGTCCTGTCTTCACTCAGGCGCTTCACCATGGCGTCCACTGTGCGGCCCTTGGTGAGCGCCGGTCTGGATGCTGGTATCTGGCTGCTGTGTAACATTTCATCCGCTGGCTCAAAGTAGTCTTCACGGGGAGACGCCTCTATGATAGGAGATAACTGTTTTTTGTGGTTAATATCACCTGGAGATAACTGTTTCTTGACATGTGGTGCACTTTCTGAGTCACTGTGGCTCTTCTTTAAGATGTGTCTATTAGGTCTGACTGGAGAGCTGTCCGAGTGGTCACTGTGAGACTTGTTTTTCTTGCGTCGCTCTAGAGAACTGGTCGAGAGCTTGTTGCTTGATTTGCTGGCGTCACTGGCACTCCTTGAGAGAGTAACGCGCGTGTCTTTCTTCTCCCTGAAGCTGAGGCTGCGGCGCGGTGTCTTGTGGCTGCGTACGGGCGGTAAGGTGCTGTAACCGAGCGGTGAACGGCTGGTGCAGGTGACACTGTCTGCTTGTTGCAGCACCCGCCTCGCCTCCTCGGCAAGCTCCCGTCTAGAGAGCTTTGTGGGCCGCTCTCTGCGGACCGGAAGGGCAACAAGGTGGCCCTCCCCGTCTCCCGCGAGAGCCCCCACCACCCGAGGACCACCGCCGTGACCTGCGGCAACCAACAACCTTGTGTTAACACACAGACCACTTGTTACAGTTACACAGCTATCTATAATAATTCTTACCTATGCGCTTTACGTGGACGTCCCTGTTGAAGGAGACCCTGGGTCGCTGAGACGAGTCTGATCGTTGTGAGTCGGAGCGGCCCACATCAGGCATGCCTCACTATCCTCGCATCCTGGCAACAAAACATAAGACATAATTAGGCTATGTGCTTTCCTGATATGAAGGAGCCAGGCTCTGGCTCGTAGAGCAAAGCAAATACATTCAACTCTCCTTTGAGTCCTTACTAGGCTAAAGGACGGAATCGGGCACCACATCTCTTTCCATTATCGTACAACAGAGCTTGACAGGAACCCTGTACAATATAGTCCGTTCTTATTACACAGATCGTGACATTATATGGACAGAAATAGACTGTGATGCGACACCTTACTGCCTTCATAATATCATTATGAAGTTGTATGGAGATATGGTTGTAAGCAAGTCTTAAACAACTATTAACAGATGGCATGCCATGCAGTCACTATGTGAAGGTATTTTTGAGAACAACAACATTTCTCACCCGCATAAAACAATAATATCCATTTAAATCTACGGATGATGAAAAATACGCTTTAAATTAGTATGCACTCAGCTTTCTTTCATTGCTTCCTCTGTAAGCTCTTGACCTATGTGTATTCTAGAATATAAAATCATACTGATTTTTTTTTAAGAACTTCACTGAGGAAGAATTACTTGATCTTGAAATCCAAGTCCGTCTTTTCAAAAGACTCATGATTCCGGATCACAACCACCAACCCTTACAGTGTAAGTTTTTGTTCGCCCGTCATTCAAGACGTACCGGGTATTCCGGAATAAGTTTCAGAGCAGAATATGGGCTTGGTCCATTTTTCATGACTCGATGCCCTAACTGTTTTGGTTATAAATTAAATACTGCGGTATGATTGACCTTTCTGGCATACTACGAATCCAGCGACGGTTGCTCTACCGAATGTCGTGAATAGAGATTGCTGGAGGAAAGTATCATTCATTTCTAAATTAACAACAGCTACTCAGTATGCGATGTCCTTACACAGCAGATCTGACAGACTGACAGTGCATCTTCAAAACCTTAGCGAAGAACTGTCCGGACTGAAATATAACTTCACAGGAGAAGGATATGAGGGTTTGTAATTTAAAGAAAAATGAAATCTAAATTTGAAATTTTGTGGGACTGTGTGACATTTAGTGGACGTGGATTTAGGGATACTTGTGTGACCTTTACAAACTCGAAAGTGTGGGAAGTTTTCTAATAAGTGACAAGTAATGTATTCCTAGATTTTATACTTAGAAAAGGGTCGTAAATCTCTCTTCCATACACTATTTGTTTGTCCCACAACGATTTATGTTACGTAGAATCCATTCGTTTAAGTTAATAATGTATTTAAAGTTAGCAGGCCCGGTATTTAAAACACTAAAAGTCTTTTAAGTTGGGAATTAAATCGACAACAGATGTTTATACATCTTCAAAAATCCTATTAAAGAATGACCTGAGATTGGGACATTATTTTAATTTCAGTCTGTTTTTAACCATAGCTGAATACTCGCTTTGAAGAAAATGTCACTGTACGCGCATATTCAACAGAACCACAGACAGACAATTGACAGTCCAGGAACTGCTTAAAATTAAATAAGTAAATAAATAAATAAATAAATAAATAAATAAATAAATAAATAAAATAAATAATAATAATGGCATTGGTGCAGGTCTTTCGAGTTGACGCCGTATAGAAGACCTGCACCTCTGTGAGAATAGGACCTGTGATTAATTCTACTGCTGAAGAAGAAAACACACTCAGCCCCTGAACCATAGGAATTAATCCATGCAGTTAAAATCCCTGTTCCGACCTGGAATCGAACCTGGGACTCCTTGGAGGCGAAAATAATAATAATAATAATAATAATAATAATAATAATAATAATAATAATAATAATAATAATAATAATAATAATAATAATAATAATCCGTCGACCTACATTTATGACGCCAATGTTCCGCAATTTTGTCCTTCTAGAGTTATTTTACACACCGGTAAATCTATGGACTCGAGGCTAGCGTATTTGAGCACCTTCAAATACCATCGGATTGAGCCGGGATCGAAACCCCGCAACTTATGCTCGGAAAGCGAGCACTTCTACCATCTGAGCCGCTCAGGATGGCCGAACATGTAATAGATGTGGAAGAAATGAAGAATAGACTTAAGCTATCGCTGGAACCTTTAAGGTCCTTTGGTCTAAATTCTTACCAGGTTTCACTACTTGAAGATGATGGTTCTAAATTTGCACTTAACAAAACTACAAAGCACTCCATTTTGGACTTTAATTTAACAAATTTAAAACCCGAGTATTCTCGCACATCTTGTCACCAGTGACGAATTAGAGCACAACTCACGTACGTTCTACGTCGCCCACCGTTGTTGACGTCAGCGCTCCCGAACCTTACAAGGAGGCAGAAGTGATCCGAGCGTGGTCGGACCAGTCCGCCAGCACACCTCAATTCTTCTAGGAACTGGCTCGTCTGACATTTAGCACTAGTATCCTTTCTATTTAAATGCACTAAAAATATTGATAATATGTGTAGTTGGCTTCCTTGAAACCATTGTTGGTACGCAAACTTAAGATGTATTTAGCAAGACCGGCTATTAGGTGAGACCAGGAAATTTTCAAAGTCTGTCTTCTATATACCTCCAATTCTTGAGTACGTCTTTCCAGTGTTTACAAGAACAGCATTTTCTTTGATATTATTTACGCATGAATAGTCCATTTGCGCCATGCCAGTCCTTGGTATCTTCTCTATCGATAAGGCAACGAATAACGTTGCTGAACGTGTTCTATCCGTGGTGGAAATGATTGCAAGGAGTGTTATGTCATTTATGTATCATTAGGAAACACGATGTTATGTTTCAAGATTTCAATAGGAAACAATGCTGTTTTTGTATTTGTTTGTGTTGATTATTGTGCTTAAGCGAACAAAACATTAAGGTGAAATGTAATGTGTAATGACAGTAATGATAGTAATGAATACTATAGGTCTACTTCCGTTTTCAATTTACTTTACGTCGCACCGACACAGATACATCTTATTGGCGACGATGGGATAAGAAAGGGCGAGGAGCGGGAAGGAAGCGACCGTGGCCTTAATTAAGGTACAGCCCCAGCATTTGCCTGAAGGGAAAATGGGAAACCAGAGAAAATCATGTTCAGGGTTGCCGACAGTGCGGTTCGAACCCACTATTTCCCGAATGCAAGTTGACAGCTACGTGACGCAAACGACGCGCTATACTTTTTCTCATTTATTATGTTACTGTTCTGGAATAGTTTCACATCAGTCTGTTTTTTTTGGTCATTCTTTTCAGTCCCAATTTGTAAACAGATACAAAGTGTGTTATGTACAGCTACAAAATATGTTGTGTGCAAACACTTTCCTCTGAGCTATATTTGTGTCCGCTCGCACTTTCATTTAGAACTGCAATCACATATCTGTCCGCATTGTAGCACTTGGAATATGTTTTTCTTTATTTCCCAACACACTGTTTACATGGACATAACAGGTTTCGCAATTTGGCAAGTCGTATACCATGTATTTTATTAGTTTGCACCGATGTCTCGTTTCTTTTTTTTAAAAAAATAAGAGGACTAGGTTCATTGTTACTAATATTTGATTATTCTTCCTCAAACCCTTTGAAGTTGTCAGAAATGACAAAGAATACCGATCAAGTTCTCTATGAAAGTGCTTCTAAGTCGGTAGGAAAAAGAAGTAAATACGTAATTGATACTTGGTACGGGAGTCCACAGCTAATGCTTAAATACAGTTACTTCCTTGTTTTAAATGTTTGTCTCTGGAGTGTTCTCCTTGAGACACTGGGGCCTTGTATGAACAGCTGTCGTTTCAGAAGCAGGCATTTCCTTAAGAGTATACATTTCAGAGTGATCAATAGTTCTAAAACCTGTACCTGGCCTTAACTTTTCTTATCCGTACTCTAATGTGGTGGGTCTCGATTCCAACTAACGAAATAGAAAGTTAAGATAGTGGTCCTGTTCTACCCACTCGTTAATATCACTGTCCCGAAAAGTCATTCCCTAAGAAGGCATAAACAACTGTACCGCTTTACTCCTAAATCTACTTCTTAAATCCTTTAGCCTCGTTGATAATGGGTTCAGTGCAAGACAACTATGAAGGGTTAAACGATTCGCGTCATTAATACCTATTTCCATGTAGGTTTATTTGTGAATTTATTTATTTAGTTGTCGTAATTCTTCCAGAAATACAGAAGGATTTGCGATAAAAGAGGACTACCACATACATATCAAATGCTTCGTTGGCCAAGTTAACAATACTTCAGTGAGCAAAGACATCACACACGACAGTGTTAGACAAACAAAACACTTACGGAAGCGCTGCGACGTAGCAGAAATAGTAGTTTTAAGGCAGTAAAGTATGCATTATCTAAAATAAAATATTTCGTATTATTTCTTAATCAACCATCGATTTGAGACTTTATTTGAGTAAAAGCAATTACTACCTTCCATTTGTGACAAATATTACAGTGATATTTCGTGGATCAACATCATTCACGTAACCCGACACATACACCCAGCTCCCGTGTCAGCGAAATTAACCAATTATGGTTAAAATCCCCGACTCCGCCGGGCATCGAACCCGGGACTCTTGTGACCATGGAGCCGGACACTTTCATCATAATATTGGTATTAGAACAATTCTCATAATTTGCAGTACTTTTAGGAGCTAGCTGAGAGCTTTACAGCACAATAAACAACTAGAGAGTGTATTTAGCTATAGTTTGTAACTGGGTCGCTAATTTGTTATTCCTTGTTCAATCACAACCCTCTTTGACCAAATTTAAATGGTCGTGTTTTCGCGCGTTCTTAGATTTGTCGTTCTCTGTGATTGATGAAAGTTTAACTGAAGACTTGTTCATAAAATATTTTCCCACTCTTGTCATCAAAAAGGGACCTCATAAGGCGCCTTTGAAAGAGATAAACATTCATACAGGTTACCGATGATCAGAATGTTCATAATATTCATGCATAAATGCACTGGATATACAGGCAGTACGGGGCCGGGGGGTGGGGTTTATGGGATCATTTGTCGATGAGTTGATATGCATGATCTATTGCCCTGGCACTCGTATGTGGATCTATTTGTTGTGACAATGAGCGGTTTGTGATCTGCGTTTTGTTTGTGGGTACCATCTTTGGTCAAAGAGTCAATTACGCCTTGCCTCAGAGGCGAAGTTCATCATGGAAGTGTGCTGTACTGTACCGTATGTGTTTATTTCTGTGTTGAGATGATCGGCTCAGGTAGCAGATCGCTGGCCTTCTGAGTCCAAATTGGCAGGCTCGATCCTGGCTCAGTCGACTGTTATTTGAATGCGCTCAAATACGTCAGCCTCGTGTCGGTAGATTTACTGGTACGTAAATAAACTCCTGCAGGACAAAATTCTGGCACCTCGTCTTCTCCGAAAACCATAAAAATGTAGCTAGTGGGATGTAATACCAAAATATGAATGTAATTGGACTCATGATCGAAGTTTGAGGTGCAACTTCTAGTTTGTTTATAACTTATAACATTCTGCAGGGAGTACAAATTAGACAATTCATTCATCAAGCAAGTAGTCGTAGGTACTTTCAAAGGATCACTTAAAATTCTGGAAAACCATTTATATGACACTCAACAGGAAATGGATAATTTTATGTTTAGAAAACCTTTCTTTTGTCATTATAAATATTTTCGTTTCTGTTTCCCTGTTTTTTTTTCGGAAGCAGAGTTTAGAAGTGAATTATTTATTATTATTATTATTATTATTATTATTATTATTATTATGGGTTAACGTCCCCATCAGACGGACAAATCACCATGGACAGTGTCATATATCCTTGCTTCATATGAACATCGGGGAGAGGTTTAGAACCGAATCCAGGCTTTTGGCACGCAATCTAGTGATTGGGAATTGTATACCGCTGCCTCTCCTACCCTGCAGACCAATATTCTGCTGGTGAAACCGGCTAGTCACTCAGCCTGGCACTAGTGACATTGATGTCAAGTCGTATTCTTCATAAATCAATCACAGTTTTATTTTTCGAATATGATATGCTGCCTACAGTACATTGTTAGAATACTATTAGAATACTACAAGTGAGGCAAGGTCACTTTGAGATCCCGGAAGCCTGGTGTGTGATCATTAAAGCGTTCATGGCTGTATTACCGACTTGACTTTCACTGTTTTATCCCACGGCCACCTGCGACCCCTGCAGTCCGTCCACGTGTGTTCTCCAGAGCCTTCCAAACTATGCCGAGTACTTGTGTCTGGAGTATTGTACAGGTTATGTTGGCTGTTTGGGTTTTACCGCAGTGTTGGATAACCAAGCAGCCGGAAGCGCTTACAGGCTTTGTGAAAGTTGAGCAGTTCGTGGGCGGGAACAAGTTTGCCCCGCTGTTAATTGCAGACCATACGGTGATATGAACAGGTTTATATCGCGCAATACCGCGACTGACTCTGTGAATGATGGGCCTTCTTATGAAATTATCCGGTACATATGGATATGTTACGCCTATTTCCACTGGATCAACGCACTTGAAGTAGGTGACGTGCCGATCTCTGGAAGAGATATTTCGGGAGGTTAATCGAGAATTGATAAAATAAGCAAAGGAACGTATTCATCCACCGTCTATTGGCTCTCGCAGACAGATTAGACTTCGCAGAAAAGTGCAATAGCCAGTAAAAATAAATATACGGGTACTAGATAAGTTCACGAAGGTTGGAGATCACGTAATTGCTAACAAATAGAATGTGTAATATTCTAGCTCATGCTCTGTAAACCAGATTGTTGTTTTGTTCTTCAACTTCTTCTTCTTTTGCTACCGCTTTTTCCCACACCCGTGGGGTCGCGGGTGCGAACTGCGTCGCACATGTGAATTTGGTCCTGTTTTACGGCCGGATGCCCTTCCTGACGCAACCCTAAATGGAGGAATGTAATCAATATTGCGTATTTCTGTGGTGGTTGGTAGTGTGGTATGTTGTCTGAATATGATGAGGAGAGTGTTGGGACGAGTCCCCGAGCCAGAACAATTAATCAGAAGCGATTAAAATCCCCGACCCACCCGGGAATTGAACCCGGTACCCTCTGAACCGAAGGCCAATACGCTGACCATTCAGCCAGATTGTTGTTTTGTACATGCCCTATATAACTGGTATGCGTCTTCTTTGTTGGGGTCATTTCTAACTAGTATGCTTTGTACATCCTCACTGGGTGTACATAAAAACCAACATGGTCTAGTAGGCTAAGTGTTTAAAATAGGACTGCACTCGACCATGCTAGGAACTACTGCTTGTTTACGTTCGGTGCTCTGTCATCCGACTCTGTCTCCAAGCACAGTTTGTCTGTGCAACGTTTGTCCCGTTTCCGTACGGGGTCGGGTATGAAGTGAGATGTTATCTGTCGTGGCGGGTTTTTATGACCGGATGCCTTTCCTGACGTCAACCTCATCAGAGGAGTTAATGAGATGAAATGCATGATGTGATATATGATAGTACGAAGGGAGAAGGTGAAACCCGCTGCCGGCACATAGCCTATTTCTGTCGAATAGCACCAATGGATCTGCTAAAGGCTTAACGTCGCCATCCGACGAACGAATCACAATCAACAGCGTTATGGCCCTCACTCCATATGAGCACTGAGGAGAGGTTTGGAATTTAATCCAGGCTTTTGGTATTCAATTTAGTGATTATACATTGTTTACAACCACCTCCCTTACCCTGTCAGCCAACATCCTGATGGTGAATTTTATTCCGACCAACGGGACTCAAACCGGCTAACCACGGTGTCAGACCGTTCAAACTTCAACGCCTTACGACCATGGCCACCAAAAGGGTTTGTCGCCAGGCACAGCAGCGCGCTAAAACTATGACTGCTCAGTTAGGCAGTCGGTTTATTATTATTATTATTATTATTATTATTATTATTATTATTATTATTGTTATTTCTTAATTCGTTTACCCCCCAGGGTTGGTTTTCCCTCGGACTCAGTGACGGACCCCACCTCTACCGCCTCAAGGGCAGTGTCCTGGAGCGTGAGACTTTGGGTCGGGGAATACAACTGGGAAGGAGGACGAGTACTTCGCCCAGATGGCCTCAAGTGCTATGCTGAACAGGGGTTTTTCGAGGGGATGGGAAGATTGGAAGGAATAGACAAGGAAGAGGGAGGGAAGTTGCCGTGGCCTTTCTCCTGGAGGAGAAATGGAAAACCACGGAAAACCACTTCCAAGATGGCTGAGGATGGAATTAAACCCCACTCTACTCAGTTGATCTCCCGAGGCTGAGCGAACTCCGTTCCAACCCTCGTACCACTTTTCAATTCTCGTGGCAAAGCCGGGAATCGAACAGGGGCCTCCGGGGTGGCAGCTAATCACACTGATCGCACCACCACAGAGGTGGGCATTGTTATTATTATTATTATTATTATTATTATTATTATTATTATTATTATTATTATTATTGATGAATGGCAATAACTAGGAGACATTTTGTCAAATAGGAGCGTTAGAGCACGGATGATCGATGTGAAGTACTGATGATGAATGTGCATGACTGAAAGACATATACAGTTGTCTTCAAAAAAAAAAAAATCCCACCGACAACGCTTAGTATGTTGTGCGTGAAGGCGGCAGATCCAATTTCAAGAAGGAACCCATATCCAGAAACGCACGGCTTGGACGCTGTAGCGCATTGAACTGTGAGATGGGTGTGCGTTCCGCATGTCGTCAATAAACCCAACATGAGTAGTACATCGGACTCATTACAAACGGGGTTCGAACTGTCTACCTTCTACGTCATTGCAGAGCCTTCATCTGCGGTGCTGAATCTCACGCACATGACCCAATACGTGCAGTTGTATTTGAAAAATTCTATCGCTCCGCGGACTCGAGCAATAAGGTCCACCGATGACGTTACAGGAGTGTCATACACAATACTCTTCGTTCTACCTACGTGGAACTGTCCGGCTTCTCTTAGTCTGATATAAAGGCTGAAAAACACACGCAACGTATAAATACCGTAAACGACATCTCTACAAAATTCACGGTATTAATGTTAAAAGAAAGAAATCACACAAGTAGGCTAATTAATCACATAACACTCACTCACCACAAGACAAGTTCGCACTGATATAAAGGCCAGAAAACAGACGCAACTAATGAATACTGTAGATGACTCTACAAAAGATCACAGTATTAATGTTAAAGAAAGAAATCACATACATTGGCTTATTCCATAACTATCACTCAATACAAGACAAGTACGCTCTCATTTACATATTTAGTGCATATTTACCGTCATTTCAAAATAATAATAATAATAATAATAATAATAATATGGCCTCAGCTACCATGTGCAGACATTTCAATTTGACGCCATCTGCCTGTCTGCTCGTCGTTCCATTTTACTCTGGGCCTACCAGATGGCAGACCGAGTGAACCGAAACTCTCTTGGGCGTCTATGGCTGAGATTTAATTAATTTTATCGGGTAAACACCAAATGTGTCGCCAGAGATCTTTTACATACTAACATCGTACGACATGGAGTGTCCAATGGACTTTTCTCCGCCCTTCAAAAATCCGACTACCTCTGCCAGGTTTGAACCCGGGGGGCCGACACTCTACCACCGATCCACAGAGGCAGCTATTGCATTCGGTTAGAACTACGTTCGTGAAGAAGTATTCTGATAGAACTAACGAACGAGTCTCCATTCAAAGAATTCTGTTAGGGGCTGAAATACAGTAAACGACAGTCGGTTGGCGCAATGTCTGGTGAATGTGATGGGTGTGGTAAGACATCCCGTCACGCGTAACTTTCTTGCGTGAGTAAAGACACGTGAGGCCTCGCATTCCGTATGCACTCGTAGAATTTGTAAACACACGACATGTTGTAACCACAGGGAATCATAAAGTAAGCCCGTCTCCATCACCTCACACCCATTTGTTTCAGCTTCTCATCATCGGTCATCATGTCGTCCTCCCCTTTCCTCCTCCTTTTCCTACAGACACTTTCACTGCCCTTTTATCACTGATCCTTTCAACTTGCCTGAGCCACATGAACCGTCTTTTTTTCTTGATTCTACAATTAAATCTGCGTTTCCATAGATAGCCATCAGTTCAGCACCGTGTGAGTTGTATTAACCGTGCATTGACACCCTTGTCCCTCTCGTAGAGACGTGATGCTTTTCACCTACAACTTAAAGAGGGAAACGATACACGCGTAACAGCATTAATGAACCTGTCAGATCGTTCAGGACTTTCCAGACAACACTGTATAGTAGGCAAGATTACAGCTACTCTAATTCCTATAATCTTGATACAACCGAGCGAGTTGGCCGTGCAGTTAGGGGCGCGCAGCTGTGAGCTTGCATTTGGGAGATAGTGGATTTGAATACCACTGTCGGCAGCCCTGAAGATGGTTTCCAGTGGTTTCATATTTTCTTGCCAGCCAAATGCTGGGGCTGTACCTTCATTACAGCCACGGCCGCTACCTTCCCAATCCTAGCCCTTTCCAATCCTTCCGTCGTCGAAAACTTTTGATATGTTAGTGCGACGTTAAACAAGTGGCAACAAATATTATCTTGATAAAAATTTCCTCTATCTTGTGCTTTACTATAAAACAAATCTTTTGCTATCTAAGAAACGTCATGTAATAGTATGAATGCATTTGTCCTTCTGTACATCTAAAAAGTTTCCTCTTTCCTCCTTAATATCACGAAAACCACAACATTTTGTGGGTGTTTGTAACAACTGCGAGTGGGATGAGAAACACAACTCACATAATGGAGTATTATAAAAATCCAGCTCCAGACCTAACAAGAAGCACATCTCATAGGATGAAGCATTTAAGGTAGCACAGTTAAAGTAAGTATCACACATATCTAAGAGGGTGAAGTTATTATACCACAATCAAAATTCAATAAGATGTAGTGAAGTGTTGATAATTGCTGTACTGTATTTATTTATTTATTTATTTATTTATTTATTTATTTATTTATTTATTTATTTATTTATTTATTTATTTATTGTCTTGTTTTATATGGCGGGACTCAGGCTATGAAGCCTGCTATTCTGCCCGAACATACATACACCTACATGAAGAGTTAAATATTCACTGAATTATCTACAGTTTAATATCTTAAGGTATCAATTAAATGTTTTAATTAACCTAATAACTTAGCTATGATCTAATCCTACTATGTTATAAGAAATTATTATTATTTATTAACCAGGTTTGGCAGAGTTTCTTAAAGCGGAGGTGGTTTGACACGCTCCTAATTTCAGCAGGTAGGGAATTCCAAATTCGGCTGGCGGCGATTACAAATGATCTACTGTAACCAGTTGAGCGGTGAATGGGAATGGTTAGTACTGAGATGGATGATGATCTGGTAGGAATCCTAGAAGGTGATGTTAGGTAAATGGAATTGTATGGCAAGGTATTCAGGGGTGTTAAGGTTCAGTATACGACGTAACAGGGAAACAGTGTGTAAATTTCGTTGCTCTCTTAAACGTAGCCATGAAAGTCTATCAAATGCGGGAGAAATATGGCTAAACCTTGGTATATCTGAAATAAATCGAACACATGCGTTATGTGCCTTTTGGAGCTTGATGGAAAGTGGGGCGTTCAGGTTACTGTACACTACGTCACAGTAGTCGAATATTGGCATTACCATACTTTGGATAAGCAGTTTCTTACATTTTGAGGGAGTAAATCTCTGAGTTTCTTAAGGGAATGTAAGGAATAAAACACTCGCTGACATATACCTGTTACATGATCGTTCCAACTAAGGCTTTTATCCGTTATCATCCCTAAGTTTTTAACTATGTCTTTGAATTGTAACTAAGTGCCTCTTAATGTTACTGAGTGGGTATGCGCGTCTGTAAGTCGTGCTTGGGTTTTTTGGGTAGCTAAAAGAATACAATGCGATTCTTGGGCGTTGATGTTTAGTTCATGCTCATTGGTCCACCTACATATTCTTCCTAGGTCGTCATTCATATTATTTATTGCAGTCGGTAAGTCACGAGGATGTGCATGTGTATATGTTTGTATGTCGTCTGGGTACACATGATATTGACAATGTTTAATTACTTGTGTTAGTCCTGAAATGAAGATCGAAAATAGGAGTGGCGCTAGCACTGACCCCTGTTGTATTCCAGTCTCTACATATTGCCATGAAGAGAAATTTTCACCTATAGATACACACTGCCGGCGATCAGAGAGATAGTAACAGATCCAGGATAGTGTGTTTTGTGAGAAATTAAGAGCACGTAATTTTGCTATTAGTATGTCCGTGTCAGAATGGAGTAAGGCTTTACCCTGAAACAGACGGCCAGAGTTGGAAGCGAAGATTGGAGTAGCATATTCTATCATTTTTTGCTACTTACCTGCAAGCCTGCTACTTTCCCCTTCATGAATACGATCTCAGACACAGCTCATAGGTGAAAGGGTCGAGAACTTCGCGCAATCATTATATTTAGATGCGTGTGTCACAGTCGACAGGAAATACTGGACTACTCCTCTACTTGTCCGCGCCTAAGAGGTCTTAATCATCCAGAATGTTAAGTGTGTTACATCTTGACACTCTAATGCACTTCACTGGTACTGACACTTCCTCACCAGACTTTCTTCAGCGCCAGGAATCTAAAACTACTCTTATTCCTGCGGTCTTGATGAACATTTCTCTATTTTGTGCTTTAATATAAAACAAATCCATTGCTATCTAAGAAACGTCATGCAATAACAAGAATGGATTTAACCTTCCATGAATCTACAAATGCTTCCGTTCTCCTCCTCAATATCACCAACAATATGACATTTGTGGGGGTGGTTTATTTGTTTACACAACTCCTAGTGGAATGAGAAACACAGCTCGCAAAACTCCAGCTCTAGATCTATTGAGAAACATATCTAATAGGAAGCAGGACAGTCAGAGAACACACCGCTCCCCCATTTTTCATGGACCACGTGGCAAGTCACTTGAAAAAAATACGTACATCATCATACATCTTCATTATAGACAGTTATGACTTTCTTTTGGTGTTCATTCTCTAAACCTCTGTGAATTTACTAAACGCATCCACAATACTCTATTAATTAGCTCTGAGGCAACGTTTAGATCCCTACCTCTTATTTTAAATCATTAGAAGTTGAGTCTAACCATCGTCGTCTTGGTCTCCCTCTACTTCCCTTACCCTCCATGACTGAATCCATTATTCTCCTAGGTAACTTATCCTCCTCCATTCGCCCCTCCACCGCAGCCGGTTTATGCGTTCCGCTTTATCCACTGAGTCCATTCCTAATTTAGCCTTTATATTCTCATTTCGACTATCCTCTTACCATTGTTCTCATTTGTTTGTACCAGCGGCCAGTCTCGCTTCTTTCCTGTCTGTTACTTCTAGCTTAGGAATAAGATATCCTCAGTCAACCCACCTTTCACCCACGTACGGTTGGTCTGAAAACAGACCGGTGTAGAGATAGTTCCTTCTGAGAGCTGATTTCTTTCTTACGGAATACTATTGATCACAACTGCAAACTCACTGCATTAGCTTTGCTGCACTTTGATTCAATCTCACTTACTATAGGTTACTACCATCCTGGAAAAATACACATCCTAAAAACTTGAAATGATCTTCCTGCTTCAGTTTTGTATTCCCAACCTAACATTAACTTCTCTTAGGTTTTTTCCCTACTGACCATCATTTAGTCTTGGAAAGGCTAATTTTCATTTTATACTTACTGCACCTATTCTCAGATTCCAAGATACTAGACTGCAGACTTTCGGCATAATCTGACATTAAGACTAAGTCGTCAGAATAGGCCAAACTGCTCACTACATTTCCACCTAACTGAATCCCTCCCTCCCACTTTACGATGATGATGGTGGTTGTTGTTTAAAGGGGCCTACCATCGAAGGTCATCGGCCTATCCTCCCACTTTATACCTTTCGGTAGATGATTCATATAAAATAAGAACAACAAAGGTGAAAGATTACAGCCTTGTCTAACCCATGTAAGTACCTTTAACCAAGAATTCATTCTACCATCAATTCTCAATGCAGCCAGATTGAACTTGAAAAAACATTTACGTAATTTAAAACTGTATTCCTTGGCCACACACTTCGACATAACACATTCCTCACGACTATGCTGAAAGGAAAAGTTCTGGATAAGAAGGGAAGAGGAAGGCCGAGGAAGAAGTATCTGGATTCCGTGATGGACAGGCTTAATTTGAAAAAAAAAAAAAAAATATGTTGACCTGAAACGCTCAGCAGAGGAGAGACAAGTGTGGTTGCAGCGACAAGGCATTGCCTTTTGGATATGAATGAATGAATGAATGAATTCAGAAAACACATTTCCATGCCAGTGTTTTGACTGGACATAAGGGTAAGTATTACGTACCCAGATTTAGCTAGTGAAGGCGCAGGAGTGATTTAAATATCACATGGGGGGGGGGGGGGGGGAATAGGGCGAGCCAACATGTAGATTGTGGACGATCGAAAGCGCTTTGGCAAAAAGACGCATTGAGCTACATTTATATAACTTATCAGGAGGAAAACAGTTAATGTCACCTGTAAGGGAATCTTATAAAGTCTATCCCTATAAATTCAGCCCTCCTGGTGGTCATGCTTGTTAAGGCGTGAAGTAAATATGGTCTGAAACTGTGGTGAGCCGGTTCGAGTCCCGTTGGTGAAAATAAAAATCACCATCAGAATGTTGGCCGGCAGGCTAGGAGTGGTGGTGGTGGTATAGAATTTCTAATCACTTGATTGCATACCAAATTGCCAACTCTCAACACAATCTGCTTTGCGGCACACCGACGCAGATAGGTCTTATGGCGACGATGGGCTAGGAAAGGACTGGGAGTGGGAAGGGTGCGGCCGTGGCCTCTATTAAGGTGCAGCCCTAGCATTTGTCTGGTGTGAAAATGGGAAACTACGGAAATCCACCTTCAGGGCTGCCGACAAAGGGGTTCGAACCCACTATCTCCCGAATGCACGCTCACAGCTGCGCGCTCTGACCGTTCGGTCCAGACCTCTCTGTAGTGTCCATATGGAGTGAGGGAAGATTGTGATTCATTAACTATAAAGGCCCGCACCAGGCGAGCCGAACATGTCTTCTGACACTCCCAGCACAAAAATTCATACAATAAAATAAGCCGGGCTGAGTGGCTCAGACGGTTAAGGCGCTGGCCTTCTAACCCCAACTTGGCAGGTTCGATCCTGGCTCAGTCCGGTGGTATTTGAAGGTGCTCAAATACGACAGCCCCGTGTCGGTAGATTTACGGGCACGTTAAAGAACTCCTGCGGGACTAAATCCCGGCACCTCGGCGTCTCCGAAGACCTTAAAAAGTAGTTAGTGGGACGTAAAGCAAATAACATTATTATTATTACAATAAAATAAATAAATAAATGAATAAAAAATAAATAAATAAATAAATAAATAAATAAATAAATAAATAAATAAATAAAACCTTTCAAACTGCCCCTGTGCGGAGTGTATCACTGGTTATAGATAAAAAACCAAACTGATTCTCCTTGTTTTTATCCTTCACCTCCGTAGCGTAACGGTTAGTGCTCTTAGCTGCCGTCCTCGGGAGCCCGGGTTCGATTCCCGGTACTGCCAGAAATTTAAGAATGGCAGGAAGGCTAGTATGTGGTTGAAATGGTACATGCAGTTCACCTCCAATGGGGGTGTGCCTGAAAAGAGTTGCACCACCTCGTGTTGAGGACACGAATTTACTTTACCTGTGGATATTAGCTTTGACGTTCCCTAACGATAGACTATATGCATACTGCAAAAAGAAGCTAACAATGAAACAGCTTTTACTTGGACATATCCAGGACGATAACTTGAAACATGCTTTCAACATAATTCAGTCATTTAGAAATATACCTGTGCGAGTGGCACCTTGAATTTAATTATAGGTTATGAATGAATTGACATTTCTGATTGCTGCTTTGTGGAAGAGAACTTTTATTAACTTATTCAAACGTCCTAATTTTTGAATGGCATAAGTTGCCAGCAAAATAATGGGTATGCAGATTTACTTTCTCTCAAATTATCGATGTACCAAATTTGGTGACTATCAGCATAATTCTACGTATCCATCATTTCGAAAACTTGTTGAATACGGTACACGTACGAATTTTCTAGAATTATAATCCACCAGGAACGTAGATTGTTTCTAAATGTTGAATTTTATTCCTGCATGAGAAACTTGTTTCTCTATTGTTGTCCTCCTTTTGACAGATGCCTCACCGAGGTAAAAAAAAAGAAAGAAAAAAGGATAGCATTGGCAAAACAAGCTTTTGAAAACAAAGGAAATCTGCTCCTAAGTTCACACTTCAATTTGGAGACTAAGAAGAAGTTTACTAAAACCTTTGTTTGGAGTGTGATGACTTACGGATGTGAAACTTGGACCTTGGGAAAACAAGAAGAAACAAGACTTGAAGCAGCTGAAATGTAGTTTCAGAGGCGCATTACATAAAGAAACTGGGTGGAGAAAAAGAGCAATAGACAAGTTCTAATATAATAATTTAGTATGGCTATTCCTATCCTGCTGCTTCCCTTGTAAGACAGATACTCCACTGGGAGAGTTGGGCGTGCGTTTAGGGGCGCACAGCTGTGAGCTTGCATCCGGGAGGTAGTGGGCTCGAACTCCACTGTCGGCAGCCCTGAAGATGGTTTTCCGTGGTTTCCTATTTTCACACCAAACCTTAATTATGGCCACGGCCGCTTCCTTCTCGTTCCTAGGCCTTTCCTATCTCATCGTCGCCATAAGACCTATCTGTGTCGGTGCGACGTAAAACAAATTGTAAGGAAAGACAGATCCTTCAACGAGGGTGGCGGTATTTGACGAATTTTGAAACTGCGTGTTTTTGAAGTGGAGGATAGTGTTGTGTGTGAGTTGCAAGAATGTTGGGGACGCTACAAACACCCAGTCCTCGTGTCAGGGAAATAATCATTTAAGGTTAAAATCTCCGACCCAGCCGGGAATCGAACCCAGGGCCCTCTGAACCTAAGGCGACTACGCTGACTATTCAGTTAAAGAGTTGGACACAAGTTCTGATGGAAATAAGGAGAATCGGAAACTACTCTCAGATATAACAATTAGGAAAACAAAGCTCTTGGGTCATATTCAGAGACACGACATTTTTCTGAAGAACATCTTTGGGTGAACAAGACCTGGACTTTAGGCAATGATGATGATGGTGATGAAAATATACAGTATGGTCCCTTTAAGTTGTAACGGGGCGAGCTCATAGTTATCGAATTTTCTTTTTTTTAATGACGGTTGGCATTTTAGCGTTTAGTGTGACTCGGACATCGCCCGGTTCCTTGGCTAATTGGTCGACTTGATGGCTTCGGTTCAGAGCGCTCTGGATTTGATACCCCACGTCGGGTTGGGGGTTTTAACCGCGTCTGTTTAATGCCTGTTGCTTAGGGACTGCGGTTTTGTGCTCACACAGTTCTCCATTCAGACACAAGAAACTACACTTCCAACAACAATAGAAATACGCAACAGTAGGCCTAATAACAATGCTATTGATGTTACGTCCCGCTAACTATACGGTTTTCGGAGACGCAAAGGTTCGGGAATTTGGTACCGTCCGAGTTCTTTTACGTGCAAATAATTTTACCCAAACGAGACTGGCAAATATCAGCAGACTGAGCAGGGATAGGACCTGTCAACTTGGGGCTCAGAAGGCCAGGGCTCTACCATCTGACCCACTCAGTCCGGAAGAATGAAGAAGAAAATAATGCAAGATATCAAGTCTTTTGACGTGACATCATCTTACTCCCCAGTCTGGCATGCAGGGCAAATGGGTGTAACGAAAATCAGCCTGTTCCTCGCAGGGTGTTTCTGGCGAACTGTTTTCCGATACATTTGATATTCCCATATCGCTTGGTAACTCAAGACCTCGTCTAAATGCCTTAAAAACAAACATAGCGCGATGATGCAACCTCACTCGGCAGAGGTCTCTGTTTTGCGCGCTCTATTACGCGCACCCTATACAGCTCGAAGTGCCGTAGCGAGTAAACGCGTTGATTGATTTAAAATATCCTGATCTCGTTTTGTTTGCAGTAAGGTTGTGAGGGAGAGGGCGTATAAGTCTCATGGTGCCAGTGTAGACCATGGGACCCACACCAGCATAACTTGATACGAGAACTGGAAAAGATTTAAAGCAAAGCAACACGATTTGCTCTGGGCGATTTCGCTAGTTGTTTTACGTCGCATCGACACAGATAGGTCTTACGGCGACGATGGGACAGGAAAGGGCTAGGAGTGGGAAGGAAGCGGCCGTGGCCTTAATTAAGGTACAGCCCCAGCATTTGCCTGGTGTGAAAATGGGAAACCACGGAAAACCAATTTCAGGGCTGCCGACAGTGGGGTTCGAACCTACTATCTCCCGAATACTGGATACTGGCCGCACTTAAACGACTACAGCTATCGAGCTCGGTCTGGGCGATTTCAGATAAACGAATAGTGTTATGGAAATCTTACGATATTTAGGCTGTGAAGATTTGGTAGTAAGGAGACGAGCTGCTCGAATAAGCGGTTTGTTCCGAGCTGTCAGTGGAGAGATAGCATGGCATGACATTAGTAGAGGAATGACCGGGCGAGTTGGCCGTGCGGTTAGGGCGAGCAGCTGTGAGCTTAAATCCGGGAGATAGTGGATTCGAACCCCACTGCTGGCAACCCTGAAGATGGTTTTCCGTGGTTTCCCATTTTCACACCAGGCAAAATGCTGGGGCTGTACCTTACTTAAGGCCACGGCCGCTTCCTTCCCACTCCTAGGCACATCCTATCTCATCGTAGATAAAACACTTGTCTGTGTCGCTGCGACGTAAAGTAAATTGTAAAAAAAAAAAAAAAAAAGTAGATCAATGACCTTGAGTGAAATTTTTGAAAGAAGGGGGATTATAATATGAAGATAAAGTTGGAATTCAAGAGGACAATATTCATTTATAAGAAGGGGGATTAGGGAATGGAATAATTTACCAAGGGTAAATTTCCAGCAATGAAATTATTTACGAAAAGGCTAAGTAAATGATTCATAGGAAATCTGCCACCCGGGCGACAGTCCTTAATGCAGAAGGTTGCACAATAAAAGTAGTAAAATAAATATATACAATGTAATTTACATAGTCAAAGATTTTTACAAATTCACTAGCTAAGAAACAGAGGATATTTGGGAGATAAGCACAAATGACCTTACGGATGTCTCCAGTTCCTAAAATATGTTTAGAAAAATGTAAATACAGCGAATGGTTTGTCCGAGGGAGACCCTTGAAAGTAGAGTGCAATGTTTGTGAGGTAATGGTGGTAATTGTGGTGGTGATTCTAGTTTTAAGAGGAAGTACAACTGGGTAACCATCCTGCATTAACACTAATCAGAAAAAAAAGAATGGAAGGGGTCCGAAATTTAAAAAAAAAGAAGGTGTCGGCCGAAGAAAGAAGAGGGCCACGAAGGGCGTGAAAATGAAATACTTCCTCGGGTCCGCAACTTAATACCTTCGGGGTCGGAAAAGAAGAAGAGTTGACCTGGGGAGGTCGGATAGGGTAGATGGAAGTGAGAAGCCTAGCACAAGTAAGTGGAATCAATGCCAGGACTCAGATAAGGACCCCGTGGTTGCCAACCCACGCTCTCAAGTTAAGAGCCCCTGGCGCCTGTGTGTTTACCACCCGCCGTACCCTGTTTCAGGCACTATGTGTGTACGAAGCAATTCTAAGTACATCACCATACGGCAGTTTTGTGTAGAATTAATGTGTAAGTTGTATGAAGTTCGCCTATGTGGTGTAGTGGTTGGTGCGATTAGCTACCATCCCCGGAGGCCCAGGTTCGATTCCCCATTCTGTCACGAAATTTGAAAAGTGGTCTATAACGGGGTCCTTTCAGCCTCGGTAGGTCAAGTGAGTAGAGGGGGGTTCGATTCCCACCCTAGCCATCCTCGAAGTGGTTTTCCGTGGTTTCCCACTTCTCCTCCAGGCAAATGCCGGGATGGTACCTAACTTAAGGCCAAGGTCGCTTCCTTCCCCCTTCCTTGCCTATCCCTTCCGATCTTCCCATGCCCCCACAAGGGTCTTGTTCAACAGATAAGGCCGCATGAGTGAGGTTCTGACCCTCCTTCCCAGTTTCATCCCACCACCCAAAGTCTCACACTCCAGGACTCTGCCCATGAGGCGGTGGAGGTGGGATACCTTGCTAAGTCCGAAGGAAAAACCAATCTTGGAGGGTAAACGGATTAAGGAAAAAGAAAGTTGGTACGAAAACGTTCTACGTACAGGAAAGAGAGTCGTAATTCGTTCATCAATAAATACTACCTAGGCTACTAACATTAATAAATACTACCTAGGCTACTAACATCAATAAATACTACCTAGGCTACTAACATCAATAAATACTACCTAGGCTACTAACATCAAAATTTCAAATTCATGTTGTAAAATTTTCGAAATAGGACATCATTATTTTACATCATGTATATTCAGGGCCCTACCATCACCGAACACGGTATATAAGTGTCATTGTATTGAATACAAGTACAGTTTGTAAATAACTGATTGTGAACATTGGCAACAAAATATTCTTTAGCGGTATCTATACTGGACGCGTCGATTAAATTACAAAGACTAAGAGAGCTCGGCAAGACTAATACAATGGTGAAAGAATAGCAAAGTTATCTCCTTCCGATCTAAAGTTATGTGGCCATGAATTTAGTAGTGGCGCTCTGGTTAGTTAATCCCACGACACCGTTGCGTCATGATCGCATTCATTGCCACGAGGGAGGGCGACTAGGGCTCAACGGCAGTATCCAACACACAAGGAGAATATAGAAGATTGATGATAGCTGATTTAATGTACAATTTTGCCTTCTTTACATGCCAAACATCTTTCTAACATAAGAACTTTGAAGGCCTACTATCTGCCTATCTTTGAGATTGCAGTGTTAGATCGAGTTTTATTTCTTTCGTCGGAGGCAGGTGTTGTTACGCCCAAAACACCAGCAGCGTAGTAGATGATATATAGCCTATTCCAATTTTTTTTAAAGTATCGCTTTTTATTGTTTGAAGACGGTTTGGTGCACATTTCTCATAGAAACGACTGTATTTACGGTTTCAAAAACTTAGTACTATTGGCGTTCCTAAAGCAACGTGTAAAAGACAGAGGACGTTGTTCTTAAATAGGTAAGATGTGGAAGCGAACTGGTTGTATTTTAAGGCGTACGAAGAAAATAGTTGAGCAGAGTTTCAACGGATTGAGGGGCTTGTGAATTTTATTACAGGTGTTTGTTACGTGTTCAGTCCAATTTAATGTATCTTCTTCTTCTTCTTCTTAATCTGTTTACCCTCCAGGGTCGGTTTTTCCCTTGGACTTAGCGAGGGATCCCACCTATACCGCCTCAAGGGCAGTGTCCTGGAGTTTCAGACGTTGGGTCGGGGGATACAACTGGGGAGAATGACCAGTACCTCGCCCAGGCGTCCTCACCTGCTATGCTCAACAGGGGCCTTGTGGAGGGATGGAAAGATTGGATGGGACAGGCAAGGAAGAGGGAAGGAAGCGGCCGTGGCCTTAAGTTAGGTACCATCCCGGCATTTGCCTGGAGGAGAAGTGGGAAACCACAGAAAAGCACTTCTAGGATGGCTGAGGTGGGAATCGAACCCACCTCTACTCAGTTGACCTCCCGAGGCTGAGTGGACCCCGTTCCACCCCTCGTACCACTTTTCAAATTTCGTGACAGAGCCGGGAATCGAACCCGGACCTCTGGGGGTGGCAGCTAATCACACTAACCACTATACCACAGAGGCGGACATGTCTCGTTCATTACAATATCTAATTGTAAGACACCACCTTGCATTGTATGCTGCAGTGGAGAGAAGTACAGACTTCAATAAGATAAGTCCAAAATATCAAGTGTTTTAAGGATTTAAATTGGATTTAAACATACACGTTTATCCATTTCTAAATATTTTCGAGGTGATTTAATAGAACAAAACATGTCATTCTACAGGTACAATTCTGTTATCATATGTCTTCCTTTTCAGGTAGCTTCTATTTTTAAAACTTCGTCAGTTTTCGGCGCATGATTGGTTTTCCCCCCGACTCAGCGCCTCCACTGCCTCTGGAGCGTGAGACAAATGGGGGGGAGGACAAGTACCGCGCCCCGGCTGCCTCACCTGCTATCCTGAATAAGAGCTTGTGTCGGGATGGGGAGATTGGCACAGGACTGAGCCAGGATCGATCCTGCCAAGTTGGGGTCAGAAGGCCAGCACCTCAACCGTCTGAGCCACTCAGCCCGGCGAGTTTTAAATAGTTTAGAGATTTGTTTCATAATTGTATTATTTATAGTCGCATTACCGCGTCTGAGATCTTTGCCATGAAGAGGACAAGTTTTAAAGGGAACCAAGCCAGCCACATTCAACGCTAGAATGCGTAGATATACAAGTAAATACGTGCAATACTTACATATCCTATAGAGCCTCCATAATTCAGGCGGCAGCGCGCCCGCTTTTCACCACTGGGTTCCGTGGTTCAAATCCCGGTCACTCCTTGTGAGATTTGTGCTGGACAGAGCATCTTTCATTTCATCTGTCAGCCATCAATCATTGCCTCAGAGCAGTGCGACAGGATTAGGCACCGGGCACAATTCTTATCCTCGCCGCCAGATGGGGCTTCATTCATTCCATTTCTAACCCGGTCGAATGACTGGAAACAGTCTGTGGATTTTTATTTTCACTTAGATATCCTTGTAATTTCAGTTATGAATAAGAGCTGAACGATACGAGTTTAACAAATATTTTCCGAAGCTCTGATTTTACATGAACATATGCGATCGGTATTAACGCCGAGTAACATCGGGGTATAGCACCAACGAAGTCTGTTTCTTAATAATAATAATAATAATAATAATAATAATAATAATAATAATAATAATAATAATAATAATAGGGACTCGTAGGTGTGAGCTTGCATCCGGGAGATAGTGGGTTCGAAGCCCACTGTTGGCACCCCTGAAGATGGTTTCCGTGGTTACCCATTTTCAAACCAGGCAAATGCTGGGGCTGTACCTTAATAATAATAATAATAATAATAATAATAATAATAATAATAATAATAATAATAATAATAATAATAATAATAATAATAATAATAATAATAATAATGTCATTTGCTTTACGTCCCACTAACTATTTTACGGTTTTCGGAGACGCAGAGGTGCCGGAATTTACTCCCGCGGGAGATCTTTTGCGTGTCAGTAAATCTACGGCCACGGGGCTGACGTATTTGAGCACCTTCAAATACCACCGGACTGAGACAGGATCGAACCTGCCAGATTGGGGTCAGAAAGCCAGCGCCTCAACCGTCTGAGCCACTCAGCCGGGCAGTCTGTTTCTTCTTAGTACATTAAATTATTACCTTGTACATTATTAGGTGTGAACATCTAACTGAATTAACATTCTACTGTTCGACAAGGGGCCAAGGTCCACAGCTCAATAAAGGTTCATATCATACATTTAGGTCATACACTTTATAACGGCAATCAAGTGTACAATTACTGCGTGCCCTTGAGATAAATACTACCTTACAAGGAAGGAGCATAGAAATAGCATGGCAATTGACTTTCGCATAATCGTAACCCTTGTCGGGTCAGGGATGGTTTAATAATACGGGAGGAAGTACTTTAATAAAACCTGTACCATCTGGTAGTTATAATACCATTCCCTTGAAAAGTATTGAACGTTTTACACTGACCTGTCAATAATAATAATAATAATAATAATAGTAATAATAATAATAATAATAATAATAATAATAATTTGCAAGCCAGTTGAGAGGTGGTTGCACGTCCATTTCAGCCGCTGATGGTAGCGAGACTGAAAACTTCGTGTGCTATGATTCAAAATCTGAGATAAATATCGAATGAATATATAACGTGTACAATAGGGTACATACTAATGGCTTTTCATTGAAATCGTTATTTTTGGCTCAAGAACACAGTAACCACCCAATCATCGGCGCCAGGATTCGATTCCCGTGATGTGCGGGTCATTTTTGTTAGCACTGCTAGAATTGCCTGTGCTTTCTTATTATGTATATGAACTAATAATATGAATTGACATGGTCTACAGTCGATCAAAACAAAATTAAAACATTACAAGACGGTGGTTCAGCCAAAGGTGACATACGTAAGCGAAACTCTTATTAAAGTCATTCAGAGAAACAGAGTCGACACAGTCCTAAAAGTAGAGAGAAAAACAGATAGAATATGCAGAAAAAAAACCTATCAAAAAGATGGACAATGGTGGATAGTGGCAAATGAAGTCGTGTACAGAGAATTGGAGCCAATCACAGATACTATACGGAAGAAGAGGATCTCTTTTTTGGTCACATTATGAGGACTTCAGGAACTAGATTATCAAGAAAAATTACAGAGAAACGCTGGAATCTGAAGCAACAAGTAGGACCGATTAAGGGAATTAGAGAGGTTATGGAAGTACTAGAAATAACTCTGGACGGTTTACAAAACAAAACACACCGGGCGAGTTGGCCGTGCGGTTAGGGACTCGCAGCTGTGAGCTGGTAAATGCTGGGACTGTACCTTAATTAAGGCCACGGCCGCTTCCTTCTCGTTCCTGGGCCTTTCCTATCCCATTGTCGCCATAAGACCTATCTGTGCCGGTGCGGCATAAAGCAAATAATCATAATAATAATAATAACAACAACAATAATAAAAAGCAGAACATTTACAGAAACTGAAAAACATAAAAATAAGATTTAAACCAAAAATAGACAAACGACATACAATGAAGTGGGTATTTACAGATGAGGAACACTAGAAAAGATCAGAAGAATGGAAAGCTGCCTGGCAATTCGGAACGAAAACTTAGACCGTAAAAGAAGAGGAAGAACTGATAATGGTAATAGTACTTTTATAACGAAACTATTAGCACTGGTAATAAATATATTTACAGAGCCAGAAATAGGTGTAATTTAAAAATCGCGAAATGGAGAGATACCACGAATATTTCTACTGTCCGTTCAGAGTTAAGAGTGTGCTACATGGCACAAGTGTTGCCGCGTGTAGCGAGTGAAGCAGCGCAGCTATCGTACAGCACTAAACACAAGTAACTATGGCACTGATGTGAGGCACAATAATAGATAGATAGGTATATAGATAGCGCGCGCATATAAAATAATGCTGAGACCTGAAATATAAGACACGAAGTATTCATGGACGTAATATTAGCGGTAAGGAGATAAATTTACCACCTACAACACAGCACACAATAATAATAATATAGTATGTATGCCTACTCCTAGTCACGTTTCCTAGGGGGTGAGGTGAGATGAAGTTCTATGACATATTTTACGGCCAAATGCCCTTCCCGACGGCAACCTCAATTGCGGAGCTAATGTATGAAATGCGTGATGGTGAATGACATTGGGTAAGTAGATGGAAAGAATCGGCTGTGGCTTATGAATAGGAACTGTCCCGGCATTTGTCTGGAACTGAAAATGGGAAACCACGGACAACTATTTTCAGGACAGCCGATGGTGGGGTTCACTGTACACACATATATTTACAAGGTGAGGCATTTATTAAATTTTGGCACAACTTATGTGAATCCCATTTAGTTTGGCTGCTAGCCCAGTGGTGTGGGTACCCGTTAGCCCCGGGTTTGACTCCGGGGTAGTCTAAGGATCTATACCGGATAGGCAAAATAAAACTGCCCAAAAATATGTATAAGACTGACGTGGAATTGATCCTTGTTAATTAATAGAAGAACTGCTCATCACAGTAAATGCTGCAAACCGTGATTTCGATGCACCAATCAGTTGTTGTCCCATGTTTGCGCGTCGGCATCTCCCGAGTACGTCGCTGTGTCATTAAGTGTGAGTGAGAGGAGCAGACGTGTTTAGTGACCAGTTGAATGCAACACAAAATGGCGCTCATAAAACAGCGCGTGTTCATTGTCGAGTGTTATTCGAAGCACGATCCACGGAAAACCTGTGCGGAACTGTTTAATACTGGAAGTGTTTTGACAAAACCTCCAGCAATGTCTGCAACAGTGGCGGTTCGTGCATGAAGGGCTTTTGGGCACCGCCCCACCGCCTTTTCAAAAACATTTAACGTTATTTCACTCTGTAATTGATTATATAAAGAGACTGACAAATGTAGCGAAGTCGAACTTATGTGGTGTCCTGTTCAGTTATACAATGTTATCTTTATTATTTCGGCTGTAAACATTTTGCTTTTCTATTTTCAATAAAATGGCAACGGTTTTCAGACCGTGGCTTCTGTCAAGCACGCTCGATGTTTTCTTCTTTAAGTCGTGAGGCGATCGGACTGTGCCAGCAGAGCCCTGAGTAGGTCCCACACTTCGCAAGTGTGTGGGGGTGGGGGAGGAGCCTGGAAGTACGATGTGGGCTTGTCAGGGGAAGGAATGGTGCAGGCGGGTGTGTGGTCTGCAAGGTTAGTATGATATGTCCGGCAGAGCCCTCAGAAGGTTCCTAGAGTTTAGCAAGGGTGCGGGGTGCGGGATGCGGGAGTGAAACAGTGCAGTTCCATAATAGTTGGGATTGCATTAGCTGTTAGCCTATTAATGTGCGTGCACAAATGCCATTGTAGTGTAGTTAATTCATTAATTAATGTTGTAATGCAAGCAGATTTCTATTAAGCTAGTGCCATCGGATTATTATTATTATTATTATTATTATTATTATTATTATTATTATTATTATTATTATGTCCGACTCGTTGGCTGAACGGTCAGCGTACTGGCCTTCGGTTCAGAGGGTCCCGGGTTCGATTCCCGGCCGGGTAGGGGATTTTAACCTTAATTGGTTAATTCCAATGGCACGGGGGCTGGGTGTATGTGTTGTATTCATCATCATTTCATCCTCATCACGACGCGCAGGTCGCCTACGTGTGTCAAATAGAAAGACCTGCACCTGGCGAGCCGAACCCTTCCTGGGATATCACGGCACTAAAAGCCATACGACATTTCATTTCATTTCATTTCATTATTATTATTATTATTATTATTATTATTATTATTATTATTATTATTGTCGCCTCTGTGGTGTAGTGGTTAGCGTGATTAGCTGCCACCCCCGGAGGTCCGGGTTCGATTCCCGGCTCTGCCACGAAATTTGAAAAGTGGTACGAGGGCTGGAACGGGGTCCCCTCAGCCTCGGGAGGTCAACTGAGTAGAGGTGGGTTCGATTCCCACCTCAGCCATCCTCGAAGTGGTTTTCCGTGGTTTCCCACTTCACCTCCAGGCGAATGCCGGGATGATACCTAACTTAAGGCCACGGCCGCTTCCTTCCCTCATCCTTGCCTATCCCTTCCAATCTTCCCATCCCTCCACAAGGCCCCTGTTCAGCATAGCAGGTGAGGCCGCCTGGGCGAGGTACTGGTCATACTCCCCAGTTGTATCCTCCGACCAAGAGTCTGAAGCTCCAGGACACTGCCCTTGAGGCGGTAGAGGTGGGATCCCTCGCTGAGTCCGAGGGAAAAGCCGAACCTGGAGGGTAAACAGATGATGATGATGATGATTATTATTATTATTCATCTTAAAGTATCGTGGTGCTGGTCAGTGAAAACTCGACCGATTGGGGAGGGGAAAAAGGATGGCGGCACAGCCCTGCCAGAGTAAAATGTCACGAACCGCCACTGGTCTGCAAACCTTAGTGGAAAAATGGTGTGAAATGGGCTCTGCAGCGAATACAAACCGTAACTATCCGAAAAGAGCTTGAACACCGGAAAACATTGTTCGAGTGAAGGAACGCCTTGAACGAAGTCCGACGAAATCTCAACGCCGTTTATTTGTGCAAGTGGGAATTAAGAGATGGTCGTGTCGAAACATTACCAACAAGGACCTGCATCTGTATCGTTACACATTTACTGTTGTGTCCAGACGAACCTTCGCGTGTTGAGTTCTGACGGTGGTTTCTGAGTGAAGTGGAGTCAGGACTTTTGGATCCTCAGTTTTTCATTCCTTCAGATGAGGCCATTTTCAGCATCTTCTGTGATGTTCATTAAGGAGAGTCAATCCCGCGTCAGTCCTATTGTAAATATTTTCCGGGCCAGTTTCATTTTGCCTATTTAATACCAACGGCGTAGCAATGTTAAAACACATGATCTTGTATCCCGTGAGACCTTCGGAGTTAAGCAAGTTAGATGGGAAGCTCACGTACGGTGGGAAAGAAAAGAACTGACCACCCTTGTGGGCTCAAGATGCCTGATCACTCGCCTTGTTGGGTGCAATGAATAGGTCAAGAATTAGGAGAGCGTGGCGCTTGTAGAAATCAAACTTTATTAATAAAGTGTTACGTTCATGACTAAACAGGTTTCCTGGTTTCAAATTCCAGTAATATTAGCATCAATGATAGCTGTCAGCTTGTCAATAAGTTGTGCCAGGGATATCAACGTCTGCATGGCGCTCGATGTGTCCAGTATGAACATGTCTGTAAAGTGATCCGGTATAGACGACTTGACCTCTACTCAAATATACGACAAGTACTGATAACACCCTCTATACTTCCCTTTTCAATATCCGTCTTATTTTGAGGATAGAAGCTTGTCATTCACTTCTGAAGTATGTAAGAATGCATTTACGAGTAATGAGTCAACTTAAGTTACGTGACTTGACACACAGATCGAGGAACAACGCGACAGGCAAGGACAGTCCTCACGTGCCGTTACGTCATGCCTGGTAATCATATCCATTAATGTCATAGAATTCACAAGCCGAGAGTTTTTATAAATTCTGCACAAGGAGATGTTATAAAGGAAAGGACATATTTAGTATTAACCTGTAGGAACTTCAGGATTTACCAGTCGTGTTTCTGTGAGCATTTGTATCTGTTACAAGAAAAGCTATGTTTACTGAGAGTACTTTATGGAAAGACTGTAACTGATTCATAGAAGTACACAATACGTCATGCTACGGATATTCTGTCTTTAAGGAGAATAGAAAATCACAGGTATTTCAGTCAGTTGAAAGAAGCGACATATTTCATGACACGACAATTTCCACGTTAACACCAATTCGTATATGTGCAGCAACATTCCCCTTTTATCATACAGACAAACCCTGCTCCTGTAAAACCACAATATCATTAACCTTCCATGACGCGCGCACTGTCTGTGCGTCCGCATCTGCGATTTGAGTAGAGGTCAAGTCGTCTATACCGGATCACTTTACAGCGAGCGCCATGCAGATGTTGTTATCCCTGGCACAACTTACTGACAAGCTACGACGCGACTGTAACTACGACAGCAATGCATTATACATCAAGGATACTTCCGGATTGTCTTTTAGCCTCCTGAGGTCCAGAACATTTCTCTTTTGGTCAAATGTCATACAAGTGTATACTTCTTTAATGGTGTCTTAGTGGGAGACAGTGAAGTGAGAAGCATATCACACCAAGGTAAATGATTCCCCAATGAAGTGGAACACCAACAAAAGGTCAATTTTTATTTATTTCATTTTTAAAATATTTCTTTTACGGGATATTACAATTTTAAACAGTGTCCTTTTAAAAGGACAGCAGGCCTCAGGAGGTTAGAGGAAGGCGGGCACGTCAGTCAGTGCGATGCATGAAATGATCGACTGAACATGTCAGCCTAGAATTTGACTTGCGGTCGTACATTCTGCGCGCGTACTGTTGTACGTAGTACAGAATTGTTTGTGCCTACATAATACTTACAGAACATTTATGAAAGTAATGATGTATCTTCTCCATATAGTTGAAGATTTATAGCTGTTTAAAGCCTTCAGAAAACGTTTAAATGTAATTTAACTTAAATAATGGTCTACATGACTTCTGTCAACGACAACAATGCATTATACATCAAGGATACTTCCGGATTGCCTTAGAGGAAGGCGGGGACGTCAGTCAGTGCGACTTGCTGAGTTTTTATAAATGAAACAATGATTAATTTATTTATAATTTGGTTCTATTTTAGAATAATTGTCAGGCAAACACTTTGTTATAAGCAATGGAAAATAAAAATGAAATAAATATTATTTCGTTACTTATTACAAAAAGAACGCGGTTCCCAACTCCACACGCGTGCAGATATGTTCCGATTAGAGACGCGTGTTGATAAAGTTTAAGTGGATAATTATGTCACCCGGAATAAGTCAATCGCTATTTGTAATTATGTTGTTCATGGTAACATGTTGCTCGGTGGTTTACCTTGATTATTATAATTTACTAGTGTGAAATATGTCATAGGCCTGGTGCTATTTCTCGATGGATGCGGCATGTTTTACGGCACAGGCCATAACAAAATGTACCTTCCAATGAAGTGTCAGTCTCATCATAGCTGTGACGTTATGGTAGTTGCTGAGGCATACGTGGTGCTGAGTAATGGCATTAGTAACAGAAATATTCCACGTGAATTTTATGGAAGGTGTTAGTCATAGGGCCAATCGTGCTACCAATAGCACTATCTGGTCCAGTGAAGAAAGCAATGGCAAACTACCCCCTCCTCATCTTACCTAATAAGTCTCGTTATGACTGCCATTGGTTTCCCTATAATCTTCGATGGTGTTATATGACGACCCAGCAAGCCTCCAGGCTGTTGAAGTAATGTTCTTTTCTTTTTAGAATTTGTTTTACGTCGCATCGACACAGACAGGTCTTGTGGCGACGATGGGATAGGAAAGTGGGAAGGAAGCGACCGTGGCCTTAAGTAAGGCACAGTTCCAGCATTTGCCTAGTGTGAAAATGGGAAAAACCGACCCTGGAGGGTAAACAGAAGAAGAAGAAGAAGAAGATCGATTTGGCTAAATTTGACGAGAAGAAGAGACAGATTGATAGAACACATCTTAAGACACCCAGGACTTATTCAGTTGATCTTTGAGGGAAGTGTAGTCGGTAAAGACGGTAGGGGTAGACCAAAGTCTGTACATGACAAGCAGATTAGAGCAGATGTAGAATTGAGTAGTTTCGCAGAAATGAAAAGGTTAGCACAGGATAGGGTGACATGGAAAGGTGCATCAAACCAGTCTGTGGACTGTTGACTCGAACAACAACAACAACAACAACAACAACAACAACAACAACAACAACAACAACAGCGAGCAATGTAGAAAGTTCATCAATTCCATAGTTACTAAGTTCTTTTTCACGGAAGGTATTGTACTGTAGTTATGGCGTTTACGAGTTTCCAATAAACCGACTGTCTACACTTCTTGCTCATAGCGAGTGTATTTCTCTTTCCCAGTGACACACAGACCTCTCCTCCTGGGGCACGTTAGTCGTTAATGCTGCCATGGCCATAAATGAGCTATTACTTTGAAAAGTGTTTTTATGGTGATGACTGGAACCCATTGAGATATTTACCGATTATTGAAAGGTAATAATAACGGCGTGTGGCCTCCCAAGAGGCCTGGTGCAGGTCGTTCGAGTTGACACCGTATAGGCGACCTGCGCGCCTATGAGAATGGGCCTCTACGTATGATGAATTCTAGTGCTGAAGACAGCACACACACCCAGTTTCCGAGCCATTGGAGTTAACCAATGAAGGTCACACTTCTCTGACCCGACCGGGAATCGAACCCAGGAATCTCTGAACCAAATGACAGGACGCTAACTACTAAGAGACGTTAGCGATAGCAACGGTTTTTCTAATCCTTATATTGTTACTGTTTATGACTACTCCAGAGTGAGAAGTGGAACGTCCTTGAAATATCTATCATAGTTGTCTGCGCGTACAACACATAGCCTATCACTCAAAGGAACTGCATATTTTAAGGGAGTAGCTAAGATTTTAGGGGAGGCTAATATTATCCTGACTGAATTATAGTTACCTATTATCGAGCGAGTTGGCCATGCGATTGAGGTCGCGTAGGTGTGAGATTTCATTCGAAAGATGTTGGGTTCGAATCCCACTGTGATTGGCAGTCGTGAAAATGGTTTTCACACCAGGCAAGTGCTGCGGTGGGGTGTGCATTAATCAAGGCCACGGCCGCTACCTTCCCATTCCTAGCTCTTTCCCATCCTTGTGTCACCGAAAATCTTGGATGTGCCAGTGCGACGTTAAACACTAGAAAACAGTTACCTATTTGTCTCTCTCAAATAATTTTCACCTTCATGAATCATTCTGGTGTTACCGAGCTCGATAGCTGCAGTCGCTTAAGTGCGGCCAGTATCCAGTATTCGGGAGATAGTAGGTTCGAACCCCACTGTCGGCAGCCCTGAAAATGGTTTTCCATGGTTTCCCATTTTCACACCAGGCAAATGCTGGGGCTGTACCTTAATTAAGGCCACGACCGCTTCCTTCCAACTCCTAGCCCTTCCCTGTCCCATCATCGCCATAAGACCTATCTGTGTCGGTGCGACGTAAAGCAACTAGCAAAAAAAAAACAACAAACAAACAAACAAAAACATTCTGGTGTTGGTTCTCCTTAACATAAAAGCTGTTATTGTACGAACAAAGAGCTATGATATTTTAAAATATTGTTTAATATTCTTCTTCTTCTTCTACATATGCCTTGTCTTCAACGGATGTTGATAGTCCTGTTGTTCCACAACACTTCGTCGGTACTAGCTTCGATCAGCTGGAGTGATGTCATGTTCGACCTCTGATGAATACTTTTGGGCCATGAAATCCACATTCTCCCGGGGTCCTCTTCTACCTTGGACTTTTTCTTCACCGATGAACTGAATGAGATGGTAGTTCTCTTCGACATTATGTACCACTTTACTCTTCACTACTCACTCCGCGTGACACAGTTTTATTTGAGACACGATATAATCATGATATCCGGAGCATATGGCACTAACCCACTGCTCGAAGACATTTATTCGCTTAGTTGTCTCTTAGGCGACAGCCCATGCTTCTACTCCGTAATTATGGGAAATACATAGTGATGCTTGCGTAGCTTTCTCGATACTGATCTTCATTTCTTTGATAGGATTCCAAATGCCATTTGATACTCATCCCAGATTTGGATCACAGTCTGGTTGACTAACTATTGATTTAACAATCTTGCTCACTGTAATTTTTATTGTGTTAGCCTTTGTTTTTATGCCGTACTCTTTCACATACTTTGATCAACTCTACTTTGAAATATACGCACATTTACATCTCCGTGCTTGTCCTACTCACTTCCCTCCACACTGAAGTCTCTAATATTGTATTTCGTACTTAATTTGCTACAAATTTCGCCTCGAAAGGAATTTTGTAACATTGTTACTGATTACAAGCTCTGCTCTGAGCTTTTATATCTGTTTCAAGTCTTCGCTTTGTTCTACTCATATGCTCTGTTATGAGCTTTACCGCTCATTGAAGTCTCCAAGTTTTATTTGTTTTATCACTCATTGAAGTCTCCAAATTGTCTTCTTGTTTAGGGCTTTAATGCCAATTGAAGTATACAAGCTTGTAATTCACTCGAGCTCTTCTGTAAGTTGCATAGACCATTTTAATCTCTCTCCAAGTCTGCACTATGCATATGCTCTGCCAAGAGTTACTTCACAGATTGAAGTCTCCAAGCTTCTCCTTACGCTTTGCCAAATAATACTTTCGCTCATTGTTGTCTACAAGCTTCTCCTAAACAAAAGCTCTGCTATGAGTTTCTTTGATCATTGAATCCTGCAAACTTCTTTTAAACATATACTCTGCTAAAAGTTCTTTCACTTACTGACGTCTCCATTTGTTCTTAAATATACACTTTGCTAAAAGTTATTTCGTTCACTGAACGCTTCAAGGTTCTCCTAAACATACACTCGACTAAAAATTCTTTCACTCATTGAAGTTTCCAAACTTTCCTCACTCTGCTAAAATGATCGGTGCGAGAGGGACAGTCCCTAGGAAGACGATAGAACTGATGAAGACCTTTAGCATCAGTACCAAGGAGTTCATCGACTGGGGGCTGAAAGCGCTCAGGGGTTCTTTTGATACTCAGACACCACTTATACTCGCCAGACTGAGACATAATTTACTTATTTTTATTTTTGAATTAAATTGTTTGTGTATTCTTTGTCTTTGGCAGCCTCCAAGGGAGTTTTCACGCATTAAAGTCTCCAAATTTCTCCTGAAAGTATGCTCGCCTAGGAGTTCTTTCAATCTTCGAAACCTTCAAGTTGGAAGTTCTTCCAGTCATTGAAATATCCAAGTTTCTGCTGAACATATCGATGGCCGATAACGAAAGGCTTACAATTAAAAATCCATTACTTTTCAAGGAAAAAAGTTTAAAATTTTAGCAGTTTACATCATTATCTCTCAAAAATACACTTGTCACAATTGTTTATGAAAATTGGTGTGCACATAGCTCTTACATCATTTATAATCTGAAAAAGAGTTACAACTCAAAATGACCGTTTCGAATAAGCAAAGCGACTGATGTCAGAATATTGAAAACCGTTAGAAGTGCTTCCTGGCACGAATACATTAGATTTTGGTTGGAACTCTTTCGGAGGTTGTAGAGATAGAAATAAGCTGTACACTGCTGGTAAAATCTCCAAAATGTTTGAGTTGTAACCCTTTCGTTCTCAGCCATCGATATAGGTTTACTCTGTTAAAAGTTCCTTCACTAAATGAAGTCTCCATGTTTCTCCTAAATAAACATATTCTCTGATAAAAGTTATTTTACTCATTGAAGTTCTTCCACTTATTGAAGTCTCCAAGCTTCTACTACCCACCTGTTGCTCTCCTATCAATCTTTCGCTCATTGAAGTCTCCAATATATTCTGCAAATTATGATACGCCATGAGCTTGTACTTCATGCATACTTCAGTACGATCACAGCTTACTGAAATCTCCACGTTTTTGTTACTCGTGTGTTGACAGCTCATTAAAGTCTCCAAATTTGTATCGCACATATAGCATACCTTTAATCAGAATTCCTTGAAGTTTCCTAGTTTTGTAATATAGGCTACATTGTACTATACGCCCATACCAGTAATAATAATGGCAATAATAATAATAAGAAGAAGCAGCACAGTCTATTTATTAACAGTTCTCATATACGTCGTGATGTTGAATTTAAGATCCGAAGGTGATTTTTAATGTACCGGCAATTCTATGGACACAAGGCTGTGGAATTTAAACATGGTATGAGCGGGATTGATCTCACGACCTTGGAGTTTGAAGGCCAATACTTAAAATGACGTGGGACTGGGACAGGGTTGGAGTAGGATCTTTTGTTTGTAGATCCCTCTACCAGGATCATACTGTTTGACTGACCATCCTAAGGTCTGATCTGCTTGTAGCTGGGCGCCACTGCGCTCGGCTGAGTCACAGGCTCGACCTCCGCGGCTTGTTGTCCCAGTTTCATGTCGCCTTGGGAGCCAGTCAGCCTTCGCGACCACAACACTGAGACCTCTCTCTCTCAGTGGAGATGCACGTTCGTATGTTTCATATATCTCAGCGGTCTAGTTCAGAATGTCACCAAGTACTTGAGACATTGTAGTTCAAATGAAGTTACTACAATCTGACAGGGCGGAAAAGCTATCTTCTTTTTCCAAAGGAGAGGCAGGTATCTCGTAACAGCGATCATATGGTGGGGCGTGTCCTTTGCGGCAGATGGGCTGTCGACCTGGGCGATACGCAGAGGACCTTGGCTCTTCTTACGTAATCTGAGGACAGAGCGGCCAGCTCCTAATATGGCCGCAGTGTAGAGCGTAGCCGCAAGGTCTCTCTCATTCTGTCGTAACGATGCGTGGTTTCTGGAGTCATGGGATGTGTGCAACGGCCACCTGCTCCTTGGTATTCATAGAATTATTCAAACTGCTAGACAATAAGAGAGTTAGGCTTATTGCTTTCTTCAGTTTGAATCGATTGAAGAAAGTGGCAAGGCTTCATGCCTACGCGATTGAAACTCTATGCCCTTGGTTGAAAGGAAGAAACAAAAAAAGAATATCAAGTGGCTGAATATGTCTGATTTGGAAATGTACTGGAGATTTCCATTGTGTACGAACTTCGAGAACCAGTAACTGAAAATCTGCCCAGAAAACTTACTACATTATTTCTTCTAACTTTCTATTAGTGGATTTTTATTTCTCTTCATATGGAATATCCCGTACCACCTCGATCATCATCACCATTATCATCATCATCATCATCATCATTATAATCATTATCATCAGCTCGACAGCTCCTTTTAGACCCTGATCTTCAAAAGTTTTTGCCATTCCTCTCCATTTAGATAAAGGCTCCTCTATTTCTGCCATGTCGTCGTAAATAAGTCAGGCTGTTAATATTTTGCAACAAGATATTTTTTAAGGTTGGATCGTTAAACCAATGTCAACCCCCCCGAAATCGTGGAGGGCCGATGGTTTATGTTAGAGTTCCTTTCCTTCGCTGGTGGGTTCACCATTTTAAAGCCCTGGGAGTTCATTCTGCTGCCCTTGCTTGACAGCCGCCTGTGCAGACTTTGCCCAGGCGCCACGGCGCTGACGCACATTACATTTTCTGTATTTTGATAGTACACTTCACCGGAAAAAATGTATCCACAGAATCACACACTACCACTTTGACCCTCCGATCGTTGAAACTGTCCCGAAATTATGGTACTATCAAGATTTTAGCTGTTAAAATGACCTTTCACACTCGCTAGTTTGTTCGTACCCATCTAAAAGAAAGAATGAAAGCAAGAATGAAAGAAAGAAAGAAAGAAAGAAAGAAAGAAAGAAAGAAAGAAAAAGAAAGAAGGAAAGAAAGAAAGAAAACCACTTAATATATTAGTTGGAAGATTTCTAAGTATTAAATTAATTTGTTTTTCATTAATTTTAAGTCCCAGTAACTACTTAACGATTTTCAGAGACGGCAAGATGCCAGTAAATCTACCAACACAAGGCTGGCGTACTGGAGCACTTTCAAATACCACGGGACTGAAGGCTGCCAACTTGGGATTCCGAATGCCAACGCTCTATCGTCTGAACAACTCACCCCACCCCCACCCTGAAAAAACCCACTTATTCAGGATTCTCAGCAAATAATCGAGATGTGCTGGATCAGCGGTGAGTTTGTTGCTTGTGATAATTCTCAGGAAGTAATTGGAGTTTGTGACTTTTAGATTATGAGTCTACGCATTACGTGAACTCTATATGTGATGCGTAACTGTCTTGAATTAGCGGCAGAAGGTGAAATTGGCTGAATATGCAGTATTGTTCTCCCTTTCTTTCTGCAATATAAATACGAAATTTGTGGTTTTTACCGAATAAACCCAATATTTTTATTTGAAACTCCTCCCGCAGCATTTACAGGTTGCCATGATGACAGAGAATTGGCTACCGAAGTAAGTTACTATATAAAATTACATGTTGGTATTTAGAAGTCCTAATTTTAAAAATCGCTGTGAAATCAATCTACAATGACATGTCTTAGATGTAAGCACTGTTATGGCAAGCATATTTTATGAAGCCCTTAATGAGTCCAAACTGTTCACAAAAGTCGGCAAATAATTTAGGGATGGTCTCTCTGGCTCCCATTATTAATAAAATCGCAGTGATTGATTCGAGCCTTAATAAGTGTCCAATAAAGTTCCATTATGCTACTAGATGGCAGCAAAAGAGGAACGTCAGAATTAGAAACCAGGGCTTCTAAATGACACCACTTCAGAAGGCCTGTGATCTGGCAGCCAGAGTTGTACGTTTATTATTATTATTATTATTATTATTATTATTATTATTATTATTATTATTATTATTATTATTATTATTTCTTTTTGCTATTGGTTTAACGTCGCACTAACACACCAAAGGTTTCCGGCGACGCAAGGATGGTAAAGGAGTAGAACTTGGAAGGTAGCGGCCATGGTCTTAAGGTACAGCCCCAGCATTTGCCTGGTGTGAAAATGCGAATCCACGGAAAACCACCTTCAGGGCTCCCGACGGTGGTATTCGAACCCACCATCTCCCAAATGCAAGCTCACAGGTACGTGATCTTAACCACACTGCCAATTCACTCGAATTTATTATTATTATTATTATTATTATTATTATTATTATTATTATTATTATTATTATTTAGTGAAACTTTCACCTCGTCGATGGATGTATTTACACATCTAACTTCTTACTGTCAAAACCATGATGGGCAACAAGCACAACAACACGGATAACACAGTTTTTACAAGTTACTTTACGTCGCACCGACACAGATATGTCTTATGGCGACAATGGGATAGGAAAAGTCTAGGAGTGGGAAGGAAGCGACCGTGGACTTAATTAAGGTACTGCTCCAGCATTTGCCTGGTGTGAAAATGGGAAACCACAGAAAACAATTTTCAGGGCTGCCGACAGTGGAGTTCGAATCCCATATCTCCCGAATGCAAGCTGATAGCCACTTGCTCGGTAACACAGATAAAATAACTGCCTTCTGATATGTTGTGAAAAGTTATTTTTCATTTCATTTTCCTAAACACAATAAGTAATAGAATGCAGTAGAATGAGCAAGGTAAAGGATTACAGCAGAGTTGAGATATAATGTAACCTTTATCAAAATGCATGAATTCCATTCATTATATTAATGCACTTAGCGTAATCGTATCTCATCTACTACTATTAATTAAAAATGTCAATTGTGTAAATGTAGGTAAACATAAACGAGTCTGATACTATTAAAGGCTATTTATTTATTTATTTATTTATTTATGTATTTATTTATATGTTTATTTACTAATTATATATCCCGTGTTGCTCGCTGTCATATTATAATATATATATCTCATAGAGACGTCCGACCACATTTCCAGACATGGGCGTAGGCAAGGGGAATTTTACAAAATTACAAAATAAAATAAACAGAAAATCACAATAAACAATTGGGGCAAATATTCATTTATACGAAGGGGAGTTAGAGATTGGAATAACTTACCAAGGGAGATGTTCATTAAATTTTCAATTTCTTTGAAATCATTTAAGAAAAGGCTAGGAAAACAACAGATAGGGGATCTGCCACCTGGGCGACTGTCCTAAATGCAGATCAGTATTGATTGATTGATTGATTGATTGATTGATTGATTGATTGATTGATTGATTGATTGAGGCCTCATGTCCGGTCATATGTTCAGCCTAAACGAAACAGTAAAGGCGTGAACGGTTGGAACTATGTGGATTCGATTGCCCATGATGAAAAAAAAAAAAGCGAGATTTATACTTTTGGAGAGGCGCATAACCCTGAGATTCACTCGGTCTATGGTCTATATATAAAACGAGTTTCAGCAAAGGCGGCCGGGCATAGCCTTAACCGCTCTATCCCAGTTAGGCCGGAGTTACCTTCTACTGTGCCAAGGTTCTTCGTGACATCTGCAGTTTGTCAACCCCTCTCTTGATTAGATTATGATGATGATGATTTAAAAACATCCTACCGAGCGAGCTGACCGTGCGGTTAGGGGCGCTCAGCTGTGGGTTTGCATTCGGGAGGTAAGGGGTTCGAAACCCGGCAGCCCTGAACATGGATTTCTGTGGCTTCCATTTTCACACCAGTTAAATACTGAGGATTTACCTTAATGAACGCCACGGTCTATTCCTTCCTACGCCTAGCCCTTCCCTATCGCATCGTCACCATAAGACATATCTGTGTCAGTACGACGTAAAGCCAATTGTAAAAATAAAGACATCCTCGGGGATCGCGAGAACCTTGTGTGGAGATACGATATAAACAGTGCCTGTCTGGGGAGACTGATTACCGCGGTATGAGTGGTGGTGTATCATCGCCATGATAAAATACTGTAATCTGTTCGAAACGTCCGCAATGTCTGCACAAAATAACGACTCAGTGCAACCTAGGAAAATAAATTTTAAAAGTTGTCAATACCTGAGTAGAGAAATGCATTTAACAGGTATTTAAACCTTCTTTGACGTTTCATCGACGAAATCTCCGAACGAACGGGAGGTAACTCCTTGTAGAACAGGGTAAGTTGACCTGGAAAATTCCTTGCCGCTACCAGGAGTCGCACCCTGGTCCTTCCAGTAAACCGTTAGACTATCGTGCTCAGCTAATATTTCATATCCAGTACAGCAAGTAGAGCGGACAGCCTACACGTAGGAGTATCTCACTCCGACAAGAATTTGCTCCGAGGAGTTCTCGTGAGTGCACACGGCGCATGCTCCTTTGTTTCAAGTTCTGAATCATAACCTCAGATGTAATATGATCATCGAACTAAAACAAGAAAAGTTCTCGAGGGAGCGCTACAGATATGGTGTCAGCCGTGGTACACGTCCGATAATAAGGTTTCTTCATATTAGTCCGGAGGTAACGATCAATGGGTTTGCGACATTTATTTATCTATTTATGTATTTATTTATTTGTTTATTTACTAATTATATATCCCGCGTTGCTCGCTGTCATATTATTATATATATATATTTCTCGAACAGAGACGCCCGACCACATTTCCATACATGGGCGTAGGCAAGGGGGCGGGGTTACTGGGGGTTAGAAACCTTCATGGAATTTTTACAAAATAAAATAAACAGAAAATCACAATAAACAATTGGATGTCGCCTCAATGGGTTGGCTCTTTCGAACATTCATATAGTCAAAATTGTAAAACCAACAAATTTCTTGAATCTATTTTCTAAGAAGCCTCGAAAGTTGGATTTTGGATTGTAATCTAAACATACCATTCACCGTAAAACTATTTACTGCAATCTGAATATCAACATATTTTACATAATGACACACACGCACAAGCACTTTCATTATGTTCCACCATCATTTTGTAACCATAAGCACCCGCATCGGTTGATCCTGGCTTCGCTACTGCTTGCGCATGATCGCATAGAGCTGGGGGACAAAACAAATACTTATTTTACCGAAAGAAAGTTATTAAATAATGATAAGGTAGCAAACTCGAAGTACTGAAACGTTAAAAAGAATATTATGAACTATTATGAACTATAAGCCAACTAACTAAACTAAAATGTGGGGATAGAATGGATAAAAATTATCACTAACAGCCACTTTCTCGGTTTATAGGAAGAAGAGTTAGGGACTGAATAGCTTACCAAAGGAGATGTTCGATAAATTTCCAGATTCTTAGAAATTTTAAACAACTGATAGGGAATCTACTATCTGCGTGACTGCTCTGAGTGCAGATCATGTTTTCTTGCTTCCGAGTATAACAACATGTAGCGAAGAGTTACATATTATAAGGATTATAGTTAAATGCTATTTTGCTCAACGTCGCATCGACACAGATATGTCTGATGGCGACGATGGGATAGGAAAGGTCTAGGAAATGGAAGGAAGCGGCCGTGGCCTTAATTAAGGTACAGCCCCGGCATTTGCCCTGGTATGAAAATGGGAAACCACGGAAAACCAACTTCAGGGCTGCCGACAGTGGGGCTCGAACCCACTATCTCCCGATTACTGGATACTGGCCGCACTTAAGCGACTGTAGCTATCGAGCTCGGTATATAGTTAAATGCGAATAATGCATGAAGACCTTTACATACCTAACTAACAGCTTCAAATAAGACATTGTCGAAATTACTAGTTTATTACTAAAAGTGTTTTAATTCCGTACCCTGAAGGGGGCACGGTGGGCCCCCTACAGGTAACGCCCTCTCACAGGCCAAGGAGATTTTTGGAGGTGATTTGAGGTGGCCGTGGCCTGTAAAGTATCTGTTTCCGCAATTGCCTTAGTGAGGAGAACGGAAAACTGCGGAAAGCCTTCTCAGGACAGCCTGTGATGGGGACCAGCCCGTCCGCCTCCCAAATGCAGAGCTTCAGGGCTATTAAGCCGAAGCCCACAGTGCTCAGTCTCGAGGTTATTAATTTGTACTTTCCAATTCTTATTTTTGCCTGACGTCGCACCGACACAGATAGGTCTTATGGCGACGATGTGATAGGAAAGGCCTAGGAGTGGTCTTAATGAAGGTTCCTGGTGAGAAAATGAAAAACCACGGAAAACCATCTTCAGGGCTGTCGACAGTTGGGTTCGAACCCACTATCTCCCGAATGCAAGGTACGTGATTCAAACCGCGCGGACACTTACTCGGTTAATTCATTCTTAAGTACAAGTGGAAGTAAAATCCTTTTTTCGGCAGGGAAATCAAATATTGGTATTTTTGGCTTATGGCAATACGTTTATAGAAGTTTGCAGTTGATGCTTATAATATCACTAATAATTTCGTCTGACTATTTCTAGCCTGGTGCAGTCCTTGTAATTCAGACTCTCCGACAATGGTGGCCGGCATGCGCCGTGTGCGGCAATCTGCGTGTTTGTTGGTGTGTGAATTGCAGATATGTTGGGGACAGCACAAACAACCAATCCCCGAGCCAAGAAGATTAAGATATTCAAATCTTATCCGTGATTGGGAGTGAAGTTTCCTTTGCTTTTCATGCATGCATGAATTCTGTTCATTCATTCATTCATAATGGGATATTCTCTTCGTAGCTGATGGGGTTTCGTAGCAATAGGTGAAGTGAATTTAATTCATCAATTCATTCATGCATTCATTCACAAATCCATCCATGCATTCATTCATCGACTCATTCGATTAGGAATGCTTTCTTATCAGTTGGTGGTTATCCATGACTGGGAGAGAAGTGTTTATTCATTCATGAATATAATTCAGTCATGCAATCATTAATTCATGCAGCCATTCATTTATTTAATTAATGTATAGTGTCCGTTGAATATGGAGAACTCTGTACAGACTTATGACAAATAAAATAAATATTAAAATTCTTCAACCAGGTCCGGAATCGAACCAGGAGCCCCAATAACCAAAATCCAAGACTCTAGCCATTCGGGCTGACAGTAAAATTACAGTACACTAAAAAATGAAACATTTTTTTTGACAGGAAATAGGTGACTATTCGTCATCTTTTTATGGAGGGAATTTTGTATTCCCCCTATGACAGCAGAATAGCGGTAATGAGATGTAGGCCGACTGAGATCATAGCTAAAGGTGGAGACTGAACGGTTTATGGTGAGAGCAGCCTTGGCAGGCTTGCTGCCGGTCAACTCGTGCAGAATACGGTAGTAGAATTACATGCTTTCGCTCTCTTGGTACGAATAAGGAATGTTTTATTCTTACTCTGCTATCATTTACACAAACAGGGTGGTGATCACCTTTCTTCAGCTTATCCTAGTTGATAATAATGTTATTGACTTTACGTCCCACTAACTACTTTTACGTTTTTCGAAGACGCCGAGGTGCCGGAATTTAGTCCTGCAGGAGTTCTTTGACGTGCCAGTAAATCTATCGACACGAGGCTGACGTATTTGAGCACCTTCAAATACCACCGGACTGAGCCAGAATCGAACCTGCCAAGTTGGGGTCAGAAGGCCAGCGCCTCAACCGTCTGAGCCACTCAGCCCGGCTATCCCAGTTGAGGTCACTGGGGCCACTCACGCTCATTTTTGGGTTTGATCGCGGGTTTAAAGTTGGATGCCCTTCCTGACGTCATGTGATTTTTGAGATGAAAATCTCAAGCCATGCTCGACCAGGATTCGAACCTCAGCCTTCTGGGTGGGAAACCAACGGCTAAGCCACTGAGCTAATCACTTGCCCACAAACTACAAAGCCACATGGCCTACTCACTGACATTCATGTTTACCATCTCCCAGATGAGATAGAAACTTGAAATTTGGCAAACTTACAGCTTTTCACCTGTAACCGACGGGGAAATTAAAACAGTTCAAATGTTTACTTTTTACCCTGGAAAAAGTCAAAATTCGTGACGCAACTTTAAAGTCGGTGCAGACTTTTTTAAAGGTTTAATGTGGCCTAAACGGTACGTCATATCAAAGAAAGTGGATTACACCAACAGAACTGGATTCTGACAGAGCTATGTTTACAAACAATAATATTATTGGTTTTACGTCCCAGGTGCCGGAATTTAGTTCCGCGGGTTTTCTTGTTCGTGCCAATAAATCTACCGACACGAGGCTGACGTAATTGAGCGCCTCCAAATACCACCGGCCTGAGCCAGGATCGAACCTGCCAAGTTGGGGCCAGAAGGCTAGTGCCTCAACCGTCTGAGCTACTCAGCCCGTCTCTATAAGTTTGGTCCTATGACCTTTTGTCTTTTTGTCGTATCTCTGTCGGTTATGTTTTAGATAGAGTTTATTTTTGATTTTAGGTAAATTTTAAGTCCGCCTTTGTGGGGTAGTGGTTAGTGTGATTAACTGCCACCCCCAGAGATCCAGGTTGGGTTTCCGGCTCTGCCACGAAAATTGAAACGTGGTCTGAGGACTGGAAATTAATAATAATAATAATAATAATAATAATAATAATAATAATAATAATAATAATAATAATAATAATAATAATAATAATAATAATAATAATAAAACAATTCAGTAATGGTTACTATAAGGCATTTATAACAGTTTTTGAGCTTGTTCGTTATCACTTGTAACAAACTTTCGTTACATAACTCATAACAGTGTAAGAATGGTGAAAAGTTATTTATGATCGTTATTTTTTTGCAACTGAGATACAGGTAACGGTTACATGAACATAACATTGTTCGAGCCAGTTTGGGAAGTAAAGGCCGTCCAATAATCCAATGCCGCGATAAGATGATCATGACATAGAAACTAAGATAGGCGCCGGCCCTCTAATACGGAATTTTGACCCGTCATCAACTGAGCACGTAACGTAATGATATTTTAGACAAGCTTTGCGACCCAGATGCCTCAAAAGTAAGCGACATGGCGTATAAAATCACAGTTACGTTGCTAAGCCCACCTTTTGGGTGTGTAGGTCATGAAACGTCAAAATCCGTCAAAAACCAAAGGTGGAATTTTTTCACGAATACAATAAATACTTTATTCAGTCCTGTCGTAGTTCGAAAATAAAAAAAATTGAACTGAGATCCAGCAGAACAACTGTGGAGACTCCCAGCTGGTTACAATGGTTACAAAACGTGTATCCACCGAGCTCGATAGCTGCAGTCGCTTAAGTGCGGCCAGTATCCAGTATTCGGGAGATGGTAGGTTCGAACCCCACTGTCGGCAGCCCTGAACATGGTTTTCCGTGGTTTCCTATTTTCACACCAGGCACATGCTGGGGCTGTACCTTAATTAAGGCCACGGCCGTTTCCTTCCCAGTCCTAGCCCTTCCCTGTCCCATCGTCGCCATAATACCTATCTGTGTCGATGCGATGTAAAACAACTAGCAAAACAAAAAAAAAACGTATATCCCTGAAATTGATAATTTCACATCATTGTAAGGGTGAAAAGCTTGACACTGTAAGTCAGGGACGACGAATCCTTGACACGCATGCCACTAGGTAACAATGGCACGCGAACACAACTTCAATCAATCAATCAATCAATCAATCAATCAATCAATCAATCAATCAATCAATCAATCAATCAATCAATCAATCAATCAATCAATCAATCAATCAATCAATCAATCAATCAATCAATCAATCAATCAATCAATCAATCAATCAATCAATCAATCAATCAATCAATCAATCAATCAATCAATCAATCAATCAATCAATCAATCAATCCCGATCTGCATTTAGGGCAGTCACCCAGGTGGCAGATTCATTATCTGTCGTTTTCCTAGCCTTTTCTTAAATGATTGCAAATAAATTGGAAATTTATTGAACATCTCCCTTGGTAACTTATTCCAATCCCTAACTCCCCTTCCTATAAATGAATATTTGAATATTCTGTGGCACTTCAGACAATATACTTACATATTTTAATGTTTTAACATATAATAAATAGGTCTAAAATCTAGTAACATAGCAAGTTTTAACATTACCCTTTAATAAAGAAGTATATCTCAATTAATCCTATGGCCATATTTTTTACAAACTACATTACGTTAAAGCAAAAATATACCTCATTATTAAAATTGACCTGTTTTTAAGTGTAGTTTTAGTGATGTTTGCAAAATAAAGTCATGAAACATTCAGTCGGATGGATTTATATGTAATGAAATCTAATTCCTAAATGACGTCAAATGAGGGGTTTAATGACGATTTTAAAAGTAAATAACCGATGGCACACTACACAGTAAACATTAATAAACAAGACTTTAACTGACAGGCTAGTTGTGTGTCATCCCTGCCGTAAATACTATTAAGAAAGCAACGCGGTCTGCAACAGAAGTGTTAAACAGTAAAACTAAATTGTCTCTACTCCGGAACACATGTGCTCAGATCTCATTAACACTTCTCTCTCCTCGCGCCAGCTCTTGGAAGCAGTAGTACGATGAACGGCAAAAGATGTCATTACCTTCAGTGACATTTCAGTTAGTTAACAGAAGCTGTCACCTACGCACTTCTGGGCTTTTCACTCCCTGAAAATAGTTGTAGGAAGAAAGAGACCATGTCAGCAGAGTTAGGGAACAATCATGAGGAGGGGAAGGACAAAACTGACATGGGTGTGCTTAGGTGAAGCCTTCTCCAGTGGACGTTGAGGTGAAGGACTATAGCTAAGAACACATCACATAGACCGGTGGCTCTCAACAGGGGTTCTCCGAATGTGCATAGAATATTTTATGAGGAGGAGTCATTAAACCCAACCGTTATCTTTCTGTAGTGGATGCTGCGAATGAACTTTGCTCATGTTTCTACACATGGATTTGCTACCATCGGTGGGAAAGAATGTTGTCTACAATCTCGCAGTAAGCTTTAGACTTATTATTCCCATTCTCCACATCTTATTTATGGGAGCAATTGTTTTCGTGTTTGACGAAAATTAAAACCAAACAACAAAATAGCCGTGTGACCATCGAAGAACTTCATCGTTGCCTATCAACGTTGTGGCCGAGGAGAAAGTTAGTGTGCTCCAAGAGATAAGCTCAAATATTACATTAAACTGCCCGGGTCAACAGAGTTATACAGGGTGGACGAAAACAACTTGAACCGGGTTTATGCGGGTTAGTGGGTTGGTCAAACTGATAAGTCATTTGAAAAAATAATTCGATATCTCCGGCCGTTGTAATGTTATAATCTGCTGAAGATGCCCGTTCAGATCGCTTCACAGGCGAATTCAAATGCGCTTTGTGAGGCAATGTTGGTAAATCTGCATGTGACTTAATACCGGTTGAGAGCCATGCCGAGAAATAATCATCACCCATAAACACATACTGTGGATTTCAGCCGGTGTCACCATAGCGTATTTGCTATGGCGCTTGCATTTGGGGTATTGTGGGTTCGAACCCCACCATCGGTAGCCCTGAAGACGGTTTTCCTTGGTTTCCCATTTTCACACCAGGCAAATGCTTAATAAAGGCCATCGCCGCTTCCTTCCCACTCCTAACCCATCGACCTCATAAGACATACCTGTGTCGGCGCGACCTAAACCAAACTGAAAAGAAAAAAAGACGCTATGACATGATCCTGTCAGCTCGAAGGTCCGTGTGCAAATACTTCCCCTTGCGAAGTTTTTAAATGTGAATGCATTTCTTAACAGACAAAGTAGTGCTCCCCACACTACGAAAAACGTAAAAGTATGCAATTTCCTCAATTGCGCCGAAAGCTGAAGGGCTAAACGGCCCGGAAAGGTTTCACATTGTGAGTCTTGGATAGCTCTATCAAACTAAAAAAATCGTAAATCACTTCCGGCCTAAATGCAGTTCCAGGAAAATGCCTAAAATCTCTTGTTCCTTTACTTGTTATCTCTTTAGTTTAAATCCTAGCCTGCGTCTCCGAAGACCTTAAAAAGTAGTTAGTGGGACGTAAAGCAAATAACATTATTATTAAAGCCTAGCCAAATTAGCTTATTTCTGTAATGTGTTCCTTGGTTCAATACCCTCAGGCATTTTATTAATTTTTCAAAAATGTCCACAACGAATGTAGTTGGTATAAGCACTTAAGTGAAACAATACACTGACTCACATTAGCGTTCGTAGTTGCAGAAAAAAAGAGGCAAACTGCTCATCTAATCGATCGGATAACGATGATTAAGAACATGATTGTAAGTTAGGAATAAATAAAGAATATATTCTCATTCTTTATTATATTTTATTTTCCTAAAATTCGTAGCTCATATCCCTAGGAAGTTTTCAGCATTGAGTTGCTTGCCCGAAGTGGGCTAAAACTGTGGATTTTTCTTTGATTGGTGCCCTCAAGCCGGCATTAAGCCACGCACAGATTTGGCAACACCGCTTCACAAAGCGCATTTGAATTCGCCCATTAAGCGATATGATTGGGCATCTTCAGCAGGTGATAAAATGACACCTGCGTGATATATCGAATTATTTTTTCAAATTATTTATCAGTGTGATCAACCCTCTAGCTTCACGTTCTTTGCGGCCACGCTGACATATACCTAAAGAACTGTTGGCATAAAATAGTTTATGGAGAATCATTAAACCCATCCGTTGTCTTTCTGTAATGGGCCCTGTTCATGAAATTTGCTGATAATTCAACATATAGACTTTCCACCATCGGCGAAAACAAAAGTTTCCCACAATCTGGCAGTATTGACAGGAATATCCGCAATATATTACAATAGAAGAAGAAGAAGAATAGGGAGGGGGCACATGGGGAGCGGGATTCCCGCTTACGTGTGCCTCGCAGAAATTTAGGGAATGGCGAGAAATTAGTGTTTGACAGCTATTAGATCAGGTGGGGTCTCCCGTTTGGGCCTCAAGAGAAAGGGCCGGATGTGTTATCCTTGGGAAGGTGGCTCCTTTTCTCACCAGGGGTGGATAACACGACCGGGCAGTAGTTATGCATAATCCCATCCATGCATTTATCCTGCGAACCGAATGCTCTCTCCTCAGTTTGTGGCTATCCGTGACTGGGAGAGAAGTGTTCATTCATTTATTCATGCATGAATGACAATTTAATTCGGTCATGGAATCATTCATTAAAAAAAATTAAAGAAAAACCCTCATTCAGGCATTTATGTACACCTATGTATAGGGTCTGTGAACATGGAGGAGAACTCTGTACAGACTTAAATAAATAAATAAATAAATAAATAAATAAATAAATAAATAAATAAATAAATAAATAAATAAATAAATAAATAAATAAATAAATAAATAAATAAATAAATAAATAAATAACAATAGTGATTGTCCCTCTCTTTAGAGCTTTAAGATTATTGCTCAGAAGTAGTGTTTGTCGTCGTTGACTACTCATAACTCGACCAAATACCCAATGAAAATCCATAAAGATTGAAAAGCGTTGAGAAAGACCATCGCTGGTGGTGACAGACTTGAATATCTTCAGGGAATTTAGCCTTAAACCTTATTACCAGTGATGGGAAATAACGCTCCGTCATTATCTGCGACGATCTGCGCATCAGGAAGTGATTACTTTGGTTCGTTTACTGTGCAACACTATTTTATATTTTGTTCTAGGTTAATGTATCGTCGTTGAAAAAACAAAACATCGTATGCCACAATGCTCTTCCTATCCGTTATTTCCCTTAAGACTGGTCACACCTCACAGCCACATATGATATGCAGTCCATCAGAACAACGTTCGTTGTGTTAGGTTTCCTATGATGAACCTTACTGTACCGCACTGTAGGAATGTATGCTTGCTTGACGTATTTACACACTCCTACAGCAAACTGTATTTAAAGTTGATTTTCCTTTACGTACTAGCATAAGAAAATGAACACAACGAATGTTGTTCTGTTGGACTGCATATCCCTATGTGACTGGGAGCTGTGACCAGTCTTAAGGAAAATAATGGATAGGAAGAGCATTGTGACATGCGAGGTTTGTTTCTTCACCGACGGTATGTGTCAGACAGCCTGGGCTCCCTAAAGTTTAGTTTCGGGGAAACCAAAAAGATTGGAAAACATTGGGACAGACCATCGCTGATGGTGACAGATGTGAATATCCTGAGGGAAATGAACCGTAAACTTATTACCAGTGATGGGAAATAACGCTCTGTCATTGTCTTCGACGATCTGCGCATCAGGAAGCGATTACTAAACGCTTTAGGCTGTAAATACTACTAGATCCAAGAACTAAGCCGAGCACCATCGAGGTGTATGACCGTGAAACACCAAGTAGGCTACTTCAGGAGAGGATGTAGTTAACCAGTGCCTGATGCGAGCCGAACACTCCTAATGAACCGAACTAGTAGCCTTGATGTTAAATGTAAGATGAAGTAAGAAATTTTCTGATGACAGACGAGTCAGACTACAGATTGCTGCCTGGTAGACTGATTACCTCGGATCGAGTAGGGGTATTTCAGTCCCCTTGACAAAGAATACTGCAATGTATTCGAAACGTCGGCAAACTGTACGTAATGTGCAGACAACTACAACACGGTTCAACCCGGAAATGAAATTAAATTAAATTAAATTGAATTAAATTAAATTAAATAATTCTTCACACCGCGGAAGCTTCACTTCTAAGACTACAGAACAGTTCAGTACTGGTCGTCATGCAAAGGCTATACTCGTACAGCCCGTCTCCTGCCTCTTTCAGAAAAAATAACAGAGCAGAGAAATTATTGATGCATGAGATCTTGTCAGGGTTACTTCATGCAATATAGCCTTGTTACTTACATAACAACCAATATACTGTATTACAATAGTTAACAACAGTTATTTTCCGTTTTTTTAGAGCTTTAAGACAATTATACAGAAGTGGTATTTATGGTCGTTAACTTCTATTAACAACTCATTCAAATACCCTGTGAAAAACACATAGTTCTCTGTAGGTGGTTGAATGGGTGGATAAATTCCTAGAAAATAGAACTCAGAGAATTAGAGTAGGTAAATGAAATGGAATGTCGTATGGCTTTTAGTGCCGGGATATCCCAGAACGGGTTCGGCTCGCCAGGTGCAGGTCTTTCTATTTGACTCCCGTAGGCGACCTGCGCGTCGTGATGAGGATGAAATGATGATGAAGACAACACATACACCTAGTCCCCGTGCCATTGAAATTAACCAATTAAGGTTAAAATCCCCCGACCCGGCCGGGAATCGAACCCGGGACCCTTTGAACCGAAGGCCAGGACGCTGACCGTTCAGCCAACGAGTCGGACATTAGAGTAGGTGAAGCATTATCTGATCCCATAACGCTTTAGAGGGGGCTCCCACAGGGCAGTATTATTGGACCTTGATATAAGTAAAAGACTGGTATCACAGATAAGGCTGTTTGCGGATGATGGTATACTGTATAGAGTAGTAAATGAGTTTCAGGATTATGAACGATTGCAAAAAGACCTCGACAATATTGTACGATGGACAACAGACAACAGTATGATGAAATGTCAGATTGTAAGAGGATGATGGTGTTTGTTGTTTCAAGGGGCCTAACATCTAGGTGATCGGTCCCTAATGGTATGTGGTGAAACGCAATGATATGATTATCAAAATTCAAAAACCACCCACTGACTAGAATTCAAAAAGACGACGGTGAAGAATAATTATGAATTTAAAACAATCATTGATCCGACCCGCAATGCCCATCCTCCCCATAAAATAGCTTAAAACAATGGTTCATTCTTCGAATTGTCGGACTTCTTCCTTTTCCCCTTCAGAATATTAACAAAAGACGAGCAGCTCGTCTCCTACTCCCAAGTTTACTCGACGTAAACAAACTTTGCGACATCGGGAAAACATAAGGAAAGGACATGAAGGGGATGAAAATGACGGGAAGACTCCATAGGTTTCGCAAACTAATACATTCGCGGGGTCAGAAGAGAACAAGAGTTGACCAAGGGCGGTGGGACAGGAAAGTTGACAGTGAGGAGTCTGACAAAAGTAAATGGAACCAATGCCAGACTCAGCCAGGGGAACCAAGGGTGTCTACCCACGGTCCCAAGTTGCACAGAGGTCTCACGTCTCAGCGGCCGTAAAATAAGTGTGTAAACAGCACCGGTTAACAAATATGGTTCTTCTCCGTTTCTGCTCACATTTTTCTCTATGAATGTCCGCCTTTGTGGTGTAGTGGTTAGTGTGATTAGCTGCCACCCCCCGGAGGCCCTGCTTCGATTTCAGGCTGGGCCACGAAATTTGAAAAGTGGTACGAGGACTGGGACAGCGTCCACTCATCCTCGGGAGGTCAAATGAGTAGATGGAGGGAGGGGGGTTCGATTCCACCCTACCGCCCGTCAGCCATCCTTGAAGTGGTTTTCCGTGGTTTTACACTTCTCTAGGCAAATGCTGGGATGGTACCTAACTTAAGGCCCCTTTCCTTGCCCATCCCTCTCAAGGCTCCTGTTCAGCATAGCAGGTGAGACGGCCTGAGCGATGTACTGGTCCTCCTCCTCAGTTGTATCCACAGACCAAATGTTTCACGCATCAGGACACTGCCCTTGAGGCGTGTCCGGGCGAAAATACAACCCTGGAGAGAAACGGATTAAATAAATGATAAATTAATAAAAATAATTAGAATACATTAAATATTGCCTTCGCTAATAAAGGCTTAATGTTTCTGTCATTTTCACCTTTTTCCGTTTCAAAACGATGAAAATTCGTGTAATTCATAGGAAAAGACTCTAAAATGATAGGCATGCGATGCGATATATCTGATCAGAGTCTTTGTTCCCACTTTGCTATTTCCTTCAGAGATAACGACGTCCATCTCCTTAATTCCAAGAACCAACACATTAGCGACACCTCACGAATTGCAGAAGCTCGTTAGGGAATTAAGTTCCAACAATAGTTTTCTTAGCCAACGCAGTGTTGCTAAATTGGACCTCAAGCGCAAAGAATGCGGTTGTGTTGGGTTCCGGTTCAAAGATTAGTTAAGTGAATCCCACCTAACTTTTTCTCGTTGGATGTTAAGCAAATTTTTTCTTAAGTCAGTCGATTAATGTGACCCAGGTAACATCACGTGAAGGTTGACTGGGTCGTTCTGCCCCCTTCTCAACATTATTTCAGCTACTTGATTTTTTTGCTTCAAGTTTTAGCAGCTGGAACATGGAAAGTTACTAGATCTTCATCTGTCCCATTATTTTTCCTTCATAGCTGTCTCATAATTTATGGAGGTAAAACATTACAACAGAAAATTCGATCATGGGAATTCCATCTTTTTGCCACCTGCGTTTTTTCTCTATACCAGCGGTTCTCAAACTGTGTTAAGCGTACCGCTATGGTACGAGTGAGACTTAGGGGGTGCGCGAGCAGAATCAAGAGAAAATTTGAAGAAGAAAAATTAACGTAAAAATTAAAATTAATTATTAACGTAGATACAAAGAAAGTAAAAATAACTCAATTCAATCCAAAAAATCTCACTCGTACATTTTCTCCATAACACGGAAAAGCATAGAATCATAGATATGATTTTGGGCTTGAAGTACGAGAGAACGAGTACAAACTTTTAAATTGTTTCCCTTTTAGTAGCCCCTTGCGACATATGGAGGTTACAGATAATTCATCCTTGACTCCGTCCAGAGGGGAGAGTTCCAATAAATCAAAAGAAGAATGAGTGTTTTCACGAATGAACGGCAAAGAAAATGAAGGACATTCTAGACCTCGTAAACATAATAATAATAATAATAATAATAATAATAATAATAATAATAATAATAATTAGCCAGCTCTGTGGTATAGAGGTAGCGTGCCTGTCTCTTATTCCAAGACCCTGCGTTCGTTTTCTGGCCAGTTGAAGGATTTTCATTCTGGACTGAAGTGTAGAACGGAGTTCACTTGATACGAGATTTTCTCAAGCTGATATTTAAAGAAAGGGCAAAGTTGACGCTACTGACCTAGTATAAATAGACGAACACTGGTTGCCACGGTTACAATATGTAGATAGTTGTTATGGTGAATATGGGATAGGAAAGGCCTAGGAGTGGGAAGGAACCGGCCGTGGCCTTAATTAAGGTACAGTCCCAACATTTGCCTGATGTGAAAATGGGAAACCACGGAAAACAATCTTCAGGGCTGTCAATAGTGAAACTATCACCCGAATGCAAGGTCACAGCTGAGCGCCCCTAACCGCACGGCCAACGCCAGAAAGACCCTAGCCCAAAAAAAGTGTTCATATTAAAATTTACTTGGATTTAAACTGAGTACAGTATTTCATAATGTGATTTGCCTATCTAGATTCGACCACAGCCTACAGAATACTTTCACTTGTCGTAATTTTAGACAACATCCATCAATGTGGTAAGTGTTTAAGTTGGCCGTGACATTTCACAGTTGGAAATATCTGTCTTTTAAGCTTGGTTGCTGAGACTGAACGAGTTTCCTCATATCGCTGACCTTGCTATCAAGTGTATGTTACCGTGTTCAACAACATTTCTATGTAAGGGTAGGACTTTATTTATGGTGTTCGTAAAAATAAGTCCTGCAATGAGCTAAATTTGGAGCTGCATCTCCACCTGGACAACCGGACAGAGAACTGTGTCAGGCCATGCAGGTACACTGATCTCATTGAAACCGAGCGAGTTGGCCGCGCGGTTAGGAGCACGCAGCTGTGAGCTTGCATCCGGGAGATAGTGGGTTCGAACCCCACTGTCGGCAACCCTGAAGAACGTTTTCCCCATTTTCACACCAGACAAATGCTGGGACTGTACCTTAATTAAGGGCACGGCCGCTTCCTTCCCACTCCCAGCCCTTTCCTATCCCATCGTTGCCATAAGATCTATCTGTGTCGGTACGACGTAAAGCAGATTGAAAAAAAATCTCATAGAATATTTTGATGATTCATGATTTCTGAACTCTAGAATTGGGATCAAAGCTGCTCACTCTTATTTATTATTTTATACTGAGCGTAATATCAAGTGTCTTGTACACTTCCATACAATCAGGTAACACTGTGTTATATTATCGTCATTATAATCCTTGATTCCGACACTGCATGGTTTTCCCTATCACGATCTTCACCTATTATTTGTAACAATAAATAATGTTATTTTTTACGTCCCACTAACTACTTCTACGGTTATCGGAAACGCCAAGGATTCGGAATTTAGTCCCGCTGGAGTTCTTTTGCGTGTTAGTAAATTTACCGGCTCGAGGCTGGTGTATTTGAGCACCTTCAAATACCATCGGACTGACCCAGGATCGAACCTGCGAAGTTGGAGTCAGAAGGTCAGCTCCTCAACCGTCTAAGCCACTCAGCCTGGCTCCTACCGTTTGCCCCGTGTATCTAAAAGAATCGGTTTTTAATAAATTAAAATCATTTGAATAATATATCAGCCATTCCAATTTTTGACATGCACCCTTTGTGGAAATATTATCTGTTAGTCAGAACATCTGCTCTGTACGATAAACATGTAGCCTGCTATAGGCTTACGCATCTACCGAGATAGCTCCAATTTCTCTCGTGATATTTTGAGTTCATCTACAGTGTGAAAATGGGAGTGTTGGCGGGAGTAACTGCAGACAGGATAATAGGGCCTATAGTTTTTCAAACCACAATCACTGGGCAGAGATATAGGAATGACATTCTCGTACCATTTTTTAACAATTGACGGACAATGAATGCCAGTGTGGATATTTCCAGCAAGACTCGGCAACCGCGCATACGGCTAACGAGTCATTAAGTTTAACTAAGGAAACAAGATCCCCAGATCTTACGATTAGCGATTTTTATTTAAGGAAAAAATTGAAAAATAAGGTTTATGCAACAAACCCTCGCACTGTAGATGAACTCAAACAAAATATCACGAGAGAAATTTAAGCTATTTCGGTGTGAATGGAAATTCCCTTAGATGAAGCGAGAGATGTGTAGATGCAGGTGGAGGACATTTTCAACATCTTCTGTGACAAGGCGAGAAATTATTTTACTTTCATTATGCGTTATTATGTGTGCTTGTTATTTACATGCGATTCATACGGGCGCTCTCCCGCCCCAAGCTCAGCGAGTTGCCATGTGCTTGTCTGACCAGCTCGCCCTTCTACCCGCTGCGCTGCGCCGGCCCCACTTTGAGTGAAACACCCTGTATAATACGATGATGATAATGAATATGGCTGAATAAAAAAACTACATCGAACAGCAGGTCTCAAATATGGACACTCTCAACAATACAACTGTAGCCTCCAAAAACTTTCCGGAGAGTCGCGCACTCATTCTTTATACGAATGGTGACGAATATGGCTCCAGGTGACCCCTACTTACGTGTGAAATGAGAAGCCTACTCATTAGTAAGGACGGTCACAGCCAAAAACACAAGGAAGCTGCATTTTCTCGCAAACCGTTGACGTTAGGAAGAAAATGCATATGTTGTTTCTTGTAGAACATTTAATTTCAGGTGCACATAGTGAAATTGAATTTTTATAGAGCCAACCGTTTACCCGATATTTTATTTGATGTAAGACAAAAATTACCCAAATTTGAGACATACTCCTGTAAAATCCCCCACTTGTTCGAAACGGTGAAATATATTCCAATCAAAAGTATCCCGTGCTTGACTCGGGAGTTCAAGCTATAACATGACCAAATTTCAGCACAATCGGTCTAATGGTTTTCCAGCCTATCCGGAGCAAACAAACGCATGTTTTTTTATTTTCATTTCTTCTCCGTCAACAGTTACTGTCATGAACTGAATCCTATAACAGAGTGGCATCGCTTCCAGAGTTCAATACAGATGCCGGTAGGTGTGATTACTGATTACCAAGGCTCGGGTTATAATTCTGTCGTCAGACTAGCTTTTTATTATGCACCCCTGACGATGTCTCTGCGGCTCAGGTCTGTATGGACCAATAAATTGTCACTTAGAGGCAACAGTTGGTAGCGTGACTGACAGATGTGTAAGCTAGTAATAGCAATGCACTGTCAACAAACGAGCATCGAACTGCGGGAGTCTGCAGCGGTCTCGCCTGTGGTTCGAATACTGGGGTACTGCTCTGCCCTCCATGCAACTGTTTCTTTACTTTTCTTTTCTGTTTCTTTCATTATAACGTGTTAGTAAAGTTACTCTTGTGTCTGAAAATCTCGTAAAATATTAGCGAAATTAAAACTGATAGTACTAATGTACCATTTAATCAGTCGTGCGTTAACATACCGGGATCCAATTTATAAACTAGACAGATGAGGCTGGACTTAACTTACGTACATTATAATCATTCTAAGACGTAGTACAGTTTCTTGGCTGAATGGTTAACGTAGTGACCTTCGGGTTCGATTATCGGACAGGTCCTCTGGCTATTCATCTTATATACATCTGTTAACGTAAGAAATTTAATTTTTTTGTCCGTATTGAACTGAGAATTACAATAAATAAACTTTATATGTCCATCTATTCAACACAATAATGTTGTTATATAGATGTAATTAAGACATGTTAATTATATACAGTACTAGTTTCGACGCATTTTTGCGTCATCTTCAGCTGTCCAAAGAAAATAGGCAAAATTATATGGTATGTCATGAGTTTTATATATAATTTTTCCTATTTTCTTTGTACAGCTGAAGATGACGCAAAAATGCGTCGAATCTATTACTGTATATAATTAACATGTTGTAATTACATCTATATAACAACATTATTATTGTATTGAATAGGTGGACATATAAAGTTTATTTATTGTTATATACATCTTCCCAACTAAGATACTGAACCCATGACCTTTACCTCCCAAGGGTTCAATATGAAGACTCACATTCTGACTTTTATAAATTTTTCTTTAATCTCATAAACTACATCACTTTCGTAGAAAAAAGTATGTCATGCACTTGTGGAAATGACCGCTGAAGAACTCTTGTGATTATATCATTATACTTATTGTGCAATAGCACCTTTCCCGCATTTGGTACTATTTATCACCATGTCCAAGGATCGATGTTCAAGAATTACGTATGAGATATGTTTATTTGCAGCACAGATAAAGAAGATAGTAGTAGGCAATGAAGCGCCTGAATTTTTTGATGACAGTGTCGGCATATACCTGGAAAAGGATGTCACTACGACACACGTAATAAAATACTGTGGAAAAGTACTGTGTTTCTTTGGAGTTAGTCCCCTCATTATACTAACTGCCAGGTTAAGTAACCGATGCAAACTACTGTAAGTGTAAAGCAAACAAACACGTCACCAGTGCGTGTATCGTGCGTGCAGGTGAGAGCATTTAGAGTGCATCGAATAGGGATCAGATATACTGTTAATTGTTTCTCACTTGTTTCCCGGTCAAGCACTGGGAGGTTTTTAAATTAAAAATAATTTGCCTGTAGTTCGGATTACACGAGAAAGCTAAACTGAATGAGAAAATTCATTAAAAATTCACATTTTAAAAATCATTTCTTTGAACAGAGCAAGCTTCCCTGAATCTAAAACTGCCAGCAGAGCCAAAAAATTGAACTGTGACTGGTTTTGCCTTGCGATGTACTCAACTTACTTGGCGTTGGTGCGTGGTGTATAGCCTATAGTCGCAAGTGAAAGGGAGAATTTGTCCTCGACGTGCTCGTCGATTTTAGGGCCTGGTAGAGTTCGAATTCATTCCTGAAGGTCGAACTATCAACTCATTTATTATGAGGCTGCCTCGCCGAGGCGTAAAGGCGTGCTCCTGATTCGCCGTCAGGAAATCGGAAAATTTAAGAAACGAGATTTCCACTTCCGGAGGTGCACATGGCTCTGAAGTTCAATCAGCCTACACCAAAAATGAGTACCAGGTTAATTCCTGGGCCAAAGGCGGCCGGGAGTAGAGCTAACCACTCTACCCCACCAAATGCCGAGGCTACTCATAGTGGAAGCCTTTACCTTCCACCCGTCCAAGAGCATTCATGGCCTGCACAAAGATGACTTTGCTTCTTTGCTTTGCTTTACTTATGTATTAGGTGACCCCTAATTTGGAAAGCCTACTGAAGTGAGATATTCCAGCGTGGCAATAACTAAAATAGTCAATGAAAAAAAACCCGGCAAAATAAGGGAATACAGATTAAATGAATACAGATACAGGCCCAATAGTCTACTAAACATATTTCCATTCCTTCTCTCTCTCGTAATTTCTCAGTTGAGAACACTGTGGATCAGTGGTAGAGTGTCGGCCTCCGGACACCAAGATAGCGGGTTCAAACCCGGCAGAGGTAGTCGGATTTTTGAAGGGCGGAAGAAAAGTCCATCCGACACTCCATGTCGTACGATGTCGGCATGTAAAAGATCTCTGGTGACACATCTGGTGTTTACCCGACAAAATTAATTAAATCTCAGCCATAGACGCCCACGAGAGCTTCGGTTTACTCTGTCTACCATCTAGTAGGCCTAGAGTAAAACGGAACGTCGAAATTGACGAGCAGACAGCCAGATGGCGTCAAATTGAAATGTATGCACACGGTAGCTGAGGCCATACGGTTATTATTATTATTATTATTATTATTATTATTATTATTATTATTATTATTATTATTATTATTATTATTATTATTATTATTATTATTATTGTACCGGGCGGTACACCTCCGCACCGCTAATTCAAACATTGCGCCTGTTGGAACTCCTCTACTGGAGGAAGCCTGAACTTTAACAACCATGTTCATTCTAAAGTTTCTCAGAAGATGTCTCTACTGTAAATTTTGAAGTGTTCTGAACTATGTCAATTTCGATTCGTGTTTGTCTGCTCCATAGCAAGAACTTTGAACATTGTCTAACAGATGTCTCTACCAAAACTGATAACGCTCTCTGGTGTAAAGGAATGAACTGTCCGGAAGAAATTTAATATTCATACGTTTTGTTTTTGCTAAATTTTGTTCTGTGGTTTGAGAGTTGGCAATATAATCCTTTCTTTCTGCCTGTTTTGTATGTAGCCAATCAGGAATTTCTGTAATTAATTTTCCACCAATAAGGAGTTTCTTCTTCGTCTGGTGTATTAGTTTTTGCTGTTATCCAATAAAATTTTGTGGGCGGGTTGTAATCATTCATGAAACGTCTCGAATTTTCCGCGAGGGTATATAAACTGCTGATTTTCTGGTCTCCTCGCCACTTCAGTAACATCTTTCTTTGTGTGATTACGTAGCAGGGGGCGGGAAGCGCCTCTTTCTTCGGGCAGCAGTTCAACCATCAGGTAATGGCCGTTTTATAACTTATTTTCTTGCTAGCTCAGCAGTTTAACCCTCGGGGCGGGTTCGAAACTTTCCTCATGTAACCTATATTTAAAATGTAAAAGACACTTGGTATAAATTCTGTTTCCTTAACTACAAATTGGGATAGAGAGTGCCTAACCCTCTCGAGCTCCCATTCATTTTGTTTTGAGGTGACTACATTTTTATAACAGTTTCCCTTCTACTCGTAATGTCATAACATTTTTCAATCGTGTCACCTCCGTAGTATGGGATTAGCCCTTGCATAAGTGGTCTAGTGTCAAATAGGTTTTAAAGAAGTGTATTAGGAGTGCAGTTACGCCTCCTCTCAAGTTGGTATTTTGGGGGCCATGTAATTGTCCTGTTTTTTTTACTGAATAGGCCTCAGTAGGTTGGGTATTTTTACCCCTGTTTTCATGTGCTTGGAGGACAGCTTGAAGGTGGAGTTTGGTGTGGCCTTTGATAGGCTTGAACTTTGAGAGCGGGTTGCTCTTTCTTAAATTTGGTTTCTGTGTGCCTCGAGCAGGCTTTACTGAGTAATAGGGAGCGAGTGCTCCTGGGCATGATTGGGGTTTTCTGCCCCTTTGTTAAACCTTGTGTATAAGTAAAGTTGGGCTCATTGCTCAGGGATTGTGTTTCTGGAACTCGTAGCCCAATATACATTAATAAACTGTAATTGTACATTCTTATTTTGTTGCTATATAACTAAGCTCCTGTTGTACTTGTTATTTTTTGACCTCGAAAAGGAAATATAACCTTGTTGAATTTTAAATTAACTTTAATTTCGTAAGTTGAGACCTGTTCATCCCAGCACCTTCTTTCACCTCTAACTACCACGGATAACTCCGTAACAATTATTATTATTATTATTATTATTATTATTATTATTATTATTATTATTGATGTTGTGAACACCTTTACACTCTCGCTCATCATGACGAACGAACCCCACATCTAGTCTTCACTCTGTGTAGAGCGGGTGGTATTCACGACGAACACACCCCACACCCAGCCTTCACTCTGTGTAGAGCGGGTAGTATTCACGACGAACGAACCCCACATCCAGCCTTCACTCTGTGTAGAGTGGGTAGTATTCACGACGAACGAACCCCACACCCAGTCTTCACTCTGTGTAGAGTGGGTAGTATTCACGACGAACGAACCCCACACCCAGCCTTCACTCTGTGTAGAGCGGGTGGTATTCACGACGAACGAACCCCACACCCAGCCTTGACTCTGTGTAGAGTGGGTAGTATTCACGACGAACGAACCCCACATCCAGCCTTCACTCTGTGTAGAGTGGGTAGTATTCACGACGAACGAACCCCACATCCAGCCTTGACTCTGTGTAGAGTGGGTAGTATTCACGACGAACGAACACCACATCCAGCCTTCACTCTGTGTAGAGCGGGTGGTATTCACGACGAACGAACCCCACACCCAGCCTTGACTCTGTGTAGAGTGGGTAGTATTCACGACGAACGAACCCCACATCCAGCCTTCACTCTGTGTAGAGTGGGTAGTATTCACGACGAACAAACCCCACACCCAGCCTTCACTCTGTGTAGAGTGGGTAGTATTCACGACGAACAAACCCCACACCCAGCCTTCACTCTGTGTAGAGCGGGTGGTATTCACGACGAACAAACCCCCACACCCAGCCTTCACTCTGTGTAGAGCGGGTAGTATTCACGACGAACGAACCCCACACCCAGCCTTCACTCTGTGTAGAGTGGGTAGTATTCACGACGAACGAACCCCACACCCAGCCTTCACTCTGTGTAGAGTGGGTAGTATTCACGACGAACGAACCCCACACCCAGCCTTCACTCTGTGTAGAGTGGGTAGTATTCACGACGAACAAACCCCACACCCAGCCTTCACTCTGTGTAGAGCGGGTAGTATTCACGACGAACAAACCCCACACCCAGCCTTCACTCTGTGTAGAGCGGGTGGTATTCACGACGAACGAACCCCACACCCAGCCTTCACTCTGTGTAGAGTGGGTAGTATTCACGACGAACGAATCCCACATCCAGCCTTCACTCTGTGTAGAGCGGGTAGTATTTACGACGAACGAACCCCACACCCAGTCTTCACTCTGTGTAGAGCGGGTAGTATTGGAAGTGTGAATTTTTATTTATATGTGATGTTGAGAATGACTTATTGAGTATTTACGTTTTGGGCATTCTTAAAATCCACGAGCCTTCCATAATTTATTTCTCTTCTGAAATGTTAAATATCCCAATGCGATTTGTCATTAGAACTTTTCGTTCATCTTCCTTGACAATAAATTGTTTGTAACATTCAACGTTTCTGCCCAAATTTCCGGCGGTGTTTGAGATTGGAAATCTCTGTCACTTTCAAATCTCACGATTAACATTTGGGATTGCTGTGATTGCTGTTTTCAAGATAGTTCCGCATAGAATATTGATTGATATCGGATATGGCTATTTGGAAATCGACAGTTGAAATAACAACTCTGGGTTAATGAATGGCAGCACTTTAATGTACGTTATTAAGCTACTGTGACGTCACAAGTAATTGGCGTTTTATAGTGTGGTAGGAAAAGACTTGCTAAGTGTTATATTTGGAGCATAGCGCTGTATGGCGCAGAGACTTGAACATTGTGAAAGGAAGATGAGAGAAGATTGGAGGCACTAGAGATATGGCTATGGAGGAGAATAGAACAAGTGAAATGGGAAGACCGGGTAAGGAATGAGGTGGTATTACGAAGAGTTGGAGAAGAACGAAGTATGTTGCAAATCATTAGAAGAAGAAAAATGAACTGGATCGGATATTGTTTGAGGAGGGACTGTTTACTGAAAGAAGGAATAGAAGGAATGGTGAAAGGCAAACGAGGAAGAGGAAGGAAACAAAATATCAAATGTTGGACAGTATCAAAGGAAATAAATATTCGGACATGAAAAACTTGGCGCAGGACAGGCAACAGTGAAAGAGGTTCATCCCATGACAAGACCTGCCATACGGCAGAATACCTAGATGATGATGATGATGATGATGATAGTGTGGTCGAACAAAAAGTTATTATGATGCATTAATTAATATTTTTGTTACTGCATTTTTTTAGTCGTGTGGGCATCAACGCAATGCATAGCAACATGCAGTTTCAGGAAAACCAATGGCAGCATCAAAATGAGGCGTACTAGGTAAGATGAAGAGTGAGATAGTTTGCAATTTCATAGACATAATAATTTTGTGTTCCTTCAGTCCTGTCCAAGCACCCTCTGGAGTTTGCGGACCTGCGGTTGAGAACCAGTGCTCTAAAGTACTCCACGGGAGAAGATACTCATTGCGGATCAGAAGAGCAGTAGTAAGTGACCTGTTGAGGAGCTCGGTGTGGGAACCTTCGTGAAGAAGGTCCGCGTGAGAGAAAGTGCATTCCAGAGCGAGGAGTAAACACCGCCCAGTTGTCTGTTGGTACGTGAGTGCGGTATTTGGGGCTAGCACTTTACATCTTACACCTTCCCTTTCTGCCTGTTACGTGAGAGCGGTAATTGACGCTAGAACTTACGTCTTAGGACCATTCCTCCCTCCTTGGTACGTGAGCGCGGTAATTGGGGCTAGCACTTACGTTTTACCAACTTCCCTTTATGCCTGTTACGTGAGCGCGGTAATTGACACTAGAACTTACGTCTTAGGACCATTTCTCCCTTCTTGGTAAGTGAGCGCGGTATTTGGAGCGAGCACTTTACATCTTACACCTTCCCTTTCTGCCTGTTACGTGAGAGCGGTAATTGACGCTAGAACTTACGTCTTAGGACCATCCCTCTCTCCTTGGTACGTGAGCATGGTATTTGGGGCTAGCACTTTACATCTTACACCTTCCCATTCTGCCTGTTACGTGAGAGCGGTAATTGACGCTAGAACTTACGTCTTAGGACCATCCCTCCCTCCTTGGTAAGTGAGCGCGGTATTTGGGGCTAGCACTTACATCTTACCACCTTCCCTTTCTGCCTGTTACGTGAGCGCGGTATTTGGGGCTAGCACTTACATCTTACCACCTTGCCTCTCTGCCTGTTACGTGAGAGCGGTAATTGACGCTAGAACTTACGTCTTAGGACCATTCCTCCCTCCTTGGTAAGTGAGCGCGGTAATTGAGGCTAGCACTTACAGCTTACAACCATCCCTCCCTCCTTGGTACGTGAGCATGGTATTTGGGGCTAGCACTTACGTCATACCAACTTCCCTTTATGCCTGTTACGTGACGGCGGTATTTGGGGTTAGAACGTATGCCTTACCATCATTCCTCCCTTCTTTGTACGTCAGCGCGGTATTTGGGACTAGAGCTTACGTCTTACTACCTTCTCCGTCTGGCTGTTACGTGAGCGCGGTATTTGGGACTGGAACTTACGTCTTACTACCTTCCCCGTCTGGCTGTTACGTGAGCGCGGTATTTGGGACTAGAGCTTACGTCTTACTACCTTCTCCGTCTGGCTGTTACGTGAGCGCGGTATTTGGGACTAGAGTTTACGTCTTACTACCTTCTCCGTCTGGCTGTTACGTGAGCGCGGTATTTGGGACTAGAGCTTACGTCTTACTACCTTCTCCGTCTGACTGTTACGTGAGCGCGGTATTTGGGACTAGAGCTTACGTCTTACTACCTTCTCCGTCTGGCTGTTACGTGAGCGCGGTATTTGGTATTAGAGCTTACGTCTTACTACCTTCTCCGTCTGGCTGTTACGTGAGCGCGGTATTTGGGACTAGAGCTTACGTCTTACCAATGTACCTTTCTGCTTGCTACGTGAGTGTGGCATTTGGGGCTAGGATTATCCATCCTAGCATCTTCCTGGAGTTGTAACTACCGTTCCTGGCACCTGTGGGAGCGGCACGTTTGAGTGGAGACTGAAGACATATTGGATGTAGCGATGGGATTGACGACATTAGATTAGGAAGATGAGCAAGTGTATACAGCACGTCGCAGAATACATTACACATGCCGAAGCACGTGGTTCTTAAATAGCGGAAAATCCTCCAAGAAAAAAAAAGAGCACATAAATGGATAAATGAGCTACCTTATTGCTTTACACGAGTGTGTTTAGATCAAACTATTTGCTCGGAATCACACACCGAGAAAGAAGGATAATCTACAGTTTGTACACAAATTCAGAAAGGAGTGAGGTAATGATGTACTTTTCCACCCTCTCATTTTCAATGTTTATATACGAGGGTCGAGTCATACGTCATGGCAACTATTTTTTTCTCGCGAACAGGAGACAACACGGACAATCTAAGATATGCATTTGGAAATATAGCGCATTCTGACTTCAGGAGATTCTCGTAGGAAAGTGACAGAAGACAGGTCATTGGTAAAAATTGTTTTATTATGGTATAGACAGCAAATACACAAGACTACGTACAAAGGACAGATCTCCACTGGTTACAGACCTTCAAAATAATCACCCAAGGTTTCCACTGTGCGTTGCCAGCGGTGGGGCAGGCACTGAATACCATTCGCTGCATGTGTGTCGCTAACGTGCGACACTTCTCTCCAACATGCTGTTACGATGTCCTCTGTTAGCAAACCGTTGCCCATGTAATCACTTCTTGACTTTGGGGATTAGATCATAGTCACACACCTAATACTTCCCGGAGCTCTGCATGGCATTGGCGTGCATTTCTGCCGCAGAGAACTGCTATTTTAATATACGATCTTTGCTCCTGCTTGTTGACTTCCATTTTGTGACGCTCTCAAGCACACACTGAAATTGGAGGCATGTTTACGTCCACACTGTTTTTTATATACACCATCTAGTGGCATCATACGCAAGTACATACCGTACGTTTCCAAATGCATATCTTGGATTTTCTGTGTTGTCTCCTGTTCGCGAGAAAAAATTAGTTACTATGACTTATGACTGTAGGGCCCGGATTTTTATGCAGTAACCGCTTAGATTGCAAACTAATTTGGTTAGTAGGAAGTGTCGGCTACCCGCTCTTCCATAGTGTAGCAAGAGTAACATAAATTATAGGGGTTTTGATGGGCCGTACCCCTATTGTTTATGCAAACCCCGTAGCATAGTCGTTGTGAAGGTAGACTATACTTGTTACTCGCTTCAGGAAGTTTGCATTCTAACCTATTACTGCATAAACATCCGGGCCCTATAATGACTCGACCTACGTATAAGGCGTACTCAAGAAGTTTCCGTTCGAGGGCGTTGCTGCGGCGGGCATGCAACGTAGCGCGACTCCGACGCGGTTATATAAACACCGACATGTAGGCAAAGGGCTTAGTGTGGTAGTCGTGTCGTGCCTATAAATATTCGCAAGATAAGTATTATGAGAAAAATTCTGTTGTCTTCAGTGAACGTTACCGTATGTAAGGGGCTTTGCTGTGACGCACAGTAGATGAAACTCCAGTCAAAGACAGGGGAAACTCGTGTAAAACCCGGCGCCATTTGTATCTACTGTGTATAGAAGTCAGAGTTCTGGCACGTAACGTGAGGAAGAAGAAGACGGAGACGTACTATAGGAAGATGACGAACATTGGTCGCCTGGGTATTACGGTATCGGTTTTCTGTCCGCGCGAAATTGTCTTCGCTAAACTGATGACACTAATTCCAGATATACCCCAACCCAAAAACATATCCATGTTAAAGTGGAGGAATGGAATTCATTTACAGAGGCTTGTAAACCGAATCCTAAAAGGAATAATAGTCTATAATGAAGGTATATGCATGCATATTTTAAAACGATTTCACAGTTGAATTGGTATATCTAATAACATAAACTGTGAGTCAGGCCGCTGATGATTAAGACATCAAAGCATAACAGCACCAAAAGGTCGGCCTTCAGTTTGTCTTCATAAAGAATATCACACTAAATATGGTGAAAGAGCAAACTGCGTGCAACATTTGATCATCTTGGTATGCATTTTCTGTAGTAGTTTTTTTTCCAGAAATATCTGATGAGAACGCACGATTTGAAAGGAATAATGAGACAAGATTTTCCTAGCTTCTTGACTGAAAGGTTAGAGTCGCGGACTTCGGTTCAGAAGCCCCTGCGTTCGATTCCCGGCTGGGTCGGGAATTTTTAGCCGCGTCTTGTTAATTCCTCTCTGTCGTGAACTGGGTGTTTGTATTCGTCTCAGAACACATCACACCACACTACCAACCACCACAGAAAATATGGAATAGTGAATAGGCTAGATGATTGGTGTCATGAAGGGTATACGGCCGTAAAACAGGATCCAGTCCACTTGTGAAACCGGCAGGGTGTAGGAAAAGTGGAAAAATAAGAATGGGACAATATTTTATCAATAATAATAATAATAATAATAATAATAATAATAATAATAATAATAATAATAATAATAATAATAATAATAATAATAATAATAATAATTTCGTGTGGCTATTTCTAGCCGAGTGCAGCCCTTGTAAGGCAGACCCTCCCGTTCTTCCGTAACGTTACTTCTAAAGATTCTGACAGTCCCTACCCCCGACCTTTATGCAAATCTCATTGCAGAACCGTTGTGTGGGCTAGAGAATACTTGCTCCGTAAACAGAATAGAATAGAATAGAATAGAATAGAATAGAATATAATATAATAGAATAGAATAGACCCATCCCCTACTTCCGGATCACCTGAAGCTGGGGAGAGAGCATTCGTTTATTACAATTCATTAAGATCGATACATGCATTACATTCTCCTTCTAACAATTATTTGTTTTTTTTTCTATTTGCTTTACTTCGCACCGACACAGATAGGTATCATGGCGACGATGGGATAGGAAAGGCCTAGGAGTGAAAAGGAAGCGGCCGTGGCCTTAATTAAGGTACAGCCCCAGCATTTGCCTGGTGTGAAAATGGTAAACCAAGGAAACCATTTTCAGGGCTGCTGACAGTGGAGTTCGAACCCACTATCTCCCGTATGCAAGCTTACAGCTGCGCGACCCTAACTGCGCTGCCAACTCGCCCGGTATATTTGATTATTACTACACTAAATATTATTTATTTTGTCCCAGATGTTAACAATGTCTAGGACAAGATGTATCTTCCCCTTCCTTAGCTTATTTGATGCTTACTTTTATGTCGCAGCCAACGGCCGTAGCCGTGTTGAAACACCGGATCCCGTGAGATCTCCGAAGTTAAGCAACATTGGGCGTGGTCAGGAGTTGGATGGGTTGCCACGCGCTGTTGGTGGGGGGTAAGGGAATGGAGGAGCGGAAAGGAACTGGCCACCCTACCGCACGCAAACTCCGGCTCAGAAACACCTCTGAGGAGGTTCGGACGTGCCTTCGGGCAGAATAACCCTTACCCTTTGTGTCACAAGTCCTATAGATTATACTACAATTCCACCATACATTATGACTGATTTACATGAGTGAATGACTTCATGAATTAGTGAATGGATGATTTCATGAATAAATTTCGGCCGTGCATTAAGGAATAAATGCACAGCACTCTTCTCACGTGATCACGGATAGCCACTGATGGGAAGAGAGCATTCATTCATGAATGGGTTGCAAAGTTTGGGCTGGGAAGACTTGGGAGGAAGAAGGCGAGCTGCTCGGTTAAGTGGTATGTTCTGAGCTGTCATTGGAGAGATGGCGTGGAATGACACTAGTAGGCGAGTAGGTTTGAGTGGTGTCTTTAAAAGTAGGATAGATCACAATATGAAGTCAAAGTTGGAATTCAAAAGGAAAAATTGGGGCAAATATTCGTTGATAGGAAGGGAGATAGGGATTGAAATAACTTACCAAGGGCGATGTTCAATAAATTTCCAATTTCTTTGAAATCATTCAAGAAAAGGCAAGGACAGTAACAGAGAGAGAATCTGCCACCTGGGCGACTGCCCTAAATGCAGATCAGTAGTGATTGACTGAGTGATTGATTGGGTGAGTGAACGACCTGATGGACTGAATTTAGCATTCCATTGTGAATAAATGAAATACCGTCTTAGGCAGAATCTCCCGTCCACCCCCAAAGCGTTTGAATCAGTCGTAAACACATCGTATGCGTCTGCGTTGCCGTTTTTCCTAATTTGTAACAAAACTTGATGTTTATGCGTTGCTCCATTGCACTATGACACGAGTCTTCACACACATTACGCTCGACTGGCCGCAGCAGACTAACCTGCTCCGTGTGTCCAACGCTACGTGGCGCTTCTCGAGATGTCTCTCTATTCACATGCACATGCACGGAGTGTTACTACACTTTTCCATTGCGATATCGGTCCATTTACCGTACTTTCTAGATACACACACGGAGTGGCCACGCGTGGTAATACGCTACAGCTATGGAGCCGTGTTCGAACCCCACCGTCGGCTGTCCTGAGAATGGCTTTCTGCTGTTTCCCATTTTCACTTCCAGGCAAAAGCTGCGACAGTTCCTATTGATAGGCCACAACTGATTCCTTCCACCATCTTCCGGGTTTCATTCACCATCATTCATTTCATGTTCATCAGCTCCTCAACTGAGATTGGCGTTATGAAGGGCATCCAGGCGTAAAAACGTGCCATATAATTTCACCTCACCTAATCCCCGATCCCTATCTGGAAAATGGCAATAAGGAGTCGATATATATTTAAGTTGTATATTATTATGTTATGCCCCCGTGTCTCAGGTGGCATCGTGCCGGCCTCTCACCGCTGGGTTCCGCAGTTCAAATCCCGGTCACTCCATGTGACATTTGTGCTGCACAAATCGGGAGCGGGACAGGTTTTTCTCCGAGTACTCCGATTTTCCCTGCCATACTTCATTCCAGCAACACTCTCCAATATCATTGAATTTATTTTCTCGGTCATTAATCAATGTCCCATGGAAGTGCGACAGGCATCGGCAGCCGGCACAATTCCTATCCTCGCCGCTAGGTGGGGGCTTCATTCATTCCATTCCTGACTGAAACAGGCTGTGGATTTTCATTTCCATTATTATGTTATCGTTTGATTTTAGTTGTAAATGGGGCCCTACAGTATGTAGTAGAAATCACTCACCAAACGTGACTTGTACAGTTGATAGTTAAAGAACTGCAGTGAACAGCGAGAGTACAGTCACATGGGACTGTGAAAGAAGGCAGAGACCTCATTAGCTCATTTATCAAGTTAGTGGTGATGAAGGTCGTGTGTTCCCTCGGGCTAGCAGGAGCAACTAGGAGTTATGGGGAACATTGCCACTTACTTTTTGTACCAGCGCAGCCATGTCCACCTCACAAGAACTACATTAAGAATATTACAGTCATTTCTTCGATATTTACCAACTCGCACATCCTATTTAAAACAAAAGTGTTCTTGACCTTTGAAATTGTTGATAATTGGTAGAAAAGCCACGTTTAACACTCGCAACCCTTTGTATAATAATAATAATAATAATAATAATAATAATAATAATAATAATAATTCTTTCTTAATCCGTTTAACCTCAAGTGTTGGTTGTTTTTCTCTCGGACTCAGCGAGAGATCCCACCTCTACCACCTCAAGGGCTGTGTCCTGGAGCGTGAGACTTTGGGTCGGGTGTTACAACTGGGAAGGAGGACAAGCACCTCGACCAGATGGCCTCACCTGCTATACTGAAGAGCGGCCTCGTGGGGGGATGGGAAGAACAGAAGGGATAGACAAGTAAAAGGGGAGTTAGATACCATCCCGGCATTTGCTTGGAGGAGAAGTTTGAAACCACGCAAAACCACTTCGAGGATGGCTGAGGTGCGAATCGAACCCCCTCTCTTCAGTTGAGCTCTCGAGGCTGAGTGGACCCCGTTCCAGTCCCCGTACCACTTTTTAAATTTCGTGGCAGAGCCGGGAATCGAACCCGGTCTTCCGGGGGTGGCAGCTAATCACACTAACCACTACACCACAGACGCGGACATACTACTACTCCTACTCCTACTCCTACTACTACTAATAATAATAATAATAATAATGGAAGGATCTCCTTAATGTATGGACAAATAACCTTTGGTAACTCATTTTGACAAAACGTACGGATCCGGGACGAATACCGACACTACGGCATATCATAAGACAGGCAATATACCTTTTTCGTTCTTCCCTGGCCTTTTTTCCATATTATTATTATTATTATTATTATTATTATTATTATTATTATTATTCAGATAAGCATTACTTCTGAAACTAATCCTCCTTGGGCGGAGGTTAATGGGTTCTCCATGGCCCCCCCAAAGTTACTGGGATAAGCTGAAGTAAAGTTATTTTACTATTGTCGTATCACAAACATAAATATAAACGAGGCCTGGTGCAGTTACAACAGTTCTCATAGACATGATATCATTTTTGATCAGAACCTGGCCACATCCAGCGCATTCTTTTAGACCTGATGTAGGTCGTGTTCCGTGCTTAAAGCTGGGCACAGTCGGTACTGAAGAATGGCCTGCTCTTCTCCGCGATCAGATTTGATTTTATCTTCTTTAACGCAGCCACATTTCGCCAAGTTCTCCTTGGACCTGCCAAAGTCTGACCTCTACCTGTTCAAAGACTTCCTTCCATACCAAACATCCCTCGTCATGGTCAGGTGCTAAACTTTTAGCTACTTCTTTTCAATTAGAGGAGAGGCGGTTCTTTGCTGTCCACAGTTGCAGCCTGGCCTCATCATCAGCCAAAGAAAAGCCTACAAGGCTGTCGCATACTGTGTCTAACACGGAGAATTGAGAAGTAATTGAATGGAAGCAAACGAATTACATGTAACTAGCACTTTTGAGTCATTTTTACTCGTGATAATAATGGCGTGTGGGCTCCGGAGAGGCTTGGTGCAGGTCATTCCAGTTGACTCCTATAAGCGACCTGCGCGTCTGTGAGGATGGGGCCCTAACTGTCATGAATTCTAATGCTAAAGACAGCACACACACCCAGCCCCCGAGCCATCGGAACTAACCAAATAAGGTTAAAACCCCCGACACGGTCGGGAATCGAACCCGGGACCTGTTGTACTAAAGGCCATCACGCTAACCATTTAGCCATGGAGCCGGATCTTGACATGATGTCATGTGAGCATAGCCACAGGACCTTCAATTTTACGGTAATCCAAATCATAGTGACGTAACTTCCATTGGCTGGGACTGAAACCAGAGCTACGTTGATGAGTATCCATGAACGAAGCCACTCGTCTATCAAGCCCCGTGAGAACCGTTTGCTCAAGCTTCAATTTTAAGAATTATTTCTACTGGGCCACAATTTGTAAACGAGTTGGAATATTCTCAACAGCGCTGAGAGGATCTGAATAACACAGGATGTTCCAACAGCACTCAAGACCAAATAAAGAAATGGGTTGTCTAAATTACAGGTTTGCGAGGAAGGTTATACGTCACTGAATTGGTAGGTGAGAAAAAGTCTGCTGCTTTCCGGCCACTGGGCAGCTTGGGAGTCGTCAGACCCTCTGAAATCTAGAGTGGGGAGTTACTATCTGTTTTCCGTTTTCTTCTTTCTTTGTTAGTGGCTAGCCTCACAATTAGCTGCATGTGGCGTAATAGATAGGCTTAAGTAGTATGCTTTGTACAGTATATTTTATTGCTACCTCTATAGCAAAGAGAAAACCCTTGTACAGGTAATGTTAAGTAAGCGTTATCTGCAGAAGAAGGGTTTCACAGCCAAATCTGACAATTACAGGACCTTAGTTTTTTTTACATGCAAGTATGATCATGCTGTATATACTTAAAGACAGGCTTAAAGCTTTCCTTGCTTTACCTCTCGAACAAGCCGGATTTGTCTGAGGTATTACGTCGCACCAAGACAGATAGGTTTTATGGCGACGATGGGATAGGTAAGGCCTAGGAGTGGGAAGGAAGCGGAGTGGCCTTAATTAAGGTACAGCCCCAGCATTTGCCTGGTGTGAAAATGGGAAACCACGGAAAGCCATATTCAGGGCTGCCGACAGTGGTGTTCGAACCCATTATCTCCCGGATGCAAGCTCAGAGCTGCCAGCCCCTAACCGCACGGCCAACTCGCCCAGTGTGTCTGAGGTAAGGACACAAGCGAACAGATATTAAACATCCGTCAATTGATTGAAAAAATCAGATAACCTCAACTTGCTCTGATCATCTGCTTTCTAAACTACTGGAAGGCATTTGACTGTATTCAGTGGGAGAAAATGTGGCAAGTTTTGTTGGAAATGGGTGTTCCTGTACATCTGGTTTGGTTGATAAGGAATTTGTATGAAACCAACTCAGGTGTGGTTAAAATAAATAGCAAACAGTCTTAAAATGTCGAGATCCAGAAAGGTGTCCGGCAGGGCTGGGTACTGTCATCCGTGCTCTTTATCTATGGCGAATAGCGTACATAATGACAGCTCCACTTGAGGAATGGGATGGCGGATTTCCTGTTGGTGGTAAGAAAATATCCAACCTACGTTATGCACACGAGACTTCCCTCATTGCTACTGATGAGAACAAAAAGGCAGAACTCATTTCTCGTGTCAAAAATGTCAATGCTCACATTAACGTGAACAAGATCAAAATAATGATTGTTGATAGATCCAACAAATTAGCCAGCACAGATGTCTTCAAGGAATTGGAGAAAGTCTTAGAAATGCTATAGGTCTACCTTGGTTCAGTCATTTCCAGTTCGGGTAGCTGTGCTCTTGAAATTAAGAGATCAGCCATGGCCAAAAATGAAATGATGACTTTGTGCCATTTATGGAAGAATTGCTTCATCTGATAATCACTGAAAATAAGAGTAGTATCCAGTCTGGTATTTTTAGTTTTCCTCTATGAAATGATTTTTTTTTTTTTTTACACTTGGCTTTACGTCGCACCGACACAGATAAGTCTTATGGCGACGATGGAATAGGAAAGGGCTAAGAGTGCGAAGGTTGCGGCCATGGCCTTAATTAAGGTACAGCCCCAGGATTTGCTTTGTGTGAAAATGGAAAACCTTGGGAAACCATCTTCAGGGCTGCCGACAGTGGGGTTCAAACCTACTATCTCCCGAATGCAAGCTCGCAGCTGCGCACCCCTAACCGCACGTCAACTCGCTCGGTCTATTGAGCCGAGGCGTGGATTCTTCGTGCTACAGACCTGTTGAAAATCTATTCTTTTGAAATGTGGTGCTGGCGAAGAGCGTTACGCATACTTTGGACAGCATTTAGCACCAGCTCATCATCGGAATCAGATTGTCATCAATATGCAAACAAAGAGTTTTACCATTCTTCAGAGACACTATGCGACGTGGGAATGACAGCAAAGGAAAACTGATCAATCTTGGAAATGTTCCCGGCAAGAGAGATCGTGGACGAGTTACCACTCGATGATCGAACATTATCAAGAATGGGTTGAAGAGCACGTCTGGCCGAGGACCGCAAGAGATAGAGACAACTGAGCAATAGCCTCCTCGGAGATCATGATCCTCAGAATGAGAGAGAAACATAACATTTTTATTCTGGCTGTACACTTCAGATTTGAGGAGCGAGTTGGCCATGCGGTTAGGGGCGCGCAGCTGTGAGCTTGCATTCGGGAGATAGTGGGTTCGAACCCCACTGTCGGCAGCCCTGAAGATGGTTTTACGGGGTTTCCCATTTTCACACCAGGAAAATTCTGCGGATATACCTTAATTAAGGCCACGGCCGCTTCCTTCCCACTCTTAGCCCTTTGCCATCCCATCGTCGCCATAAGATCTATCTGTGTCGGTGCGACGTAAGAAAACACTTCAGATTTTGCCTTATATTTCATGGAACGTGAAAATGACCATTTTCAAGATGTAAGTTTTGTCAGAAGGCAAGAAACCCAAGAGACTGAATGTTTGGTTGTGAACACAAAACTGAAACAAGTAGATCATTCCACTTATTTAGGATGTGTACTTTCTGGAGATGGTAGTATAGTAACTGAAATTAAGTAAACGTGCTGGAAAGCTAATGCACTGAACTTGCAGCTGCCATCAATGGTATTCTGTAAGCAGAGTTAAGAAATAATTAACTAAAATTAATCGAATTACTTGTAACGAATATTTTAAAGTAATTTTTACTAGTCATTGTTACTTTTCAAAAATGCAGTTTTACTCGTAAATTTCTTATTGAAAAAAATGTAATCACTGCAGCCTTGTAATCGATATATACATCACTAGACCTAAAGTAGACTCTTAAATGTAAAACAAAAACAGGTTCTAAAAATATTTTAGGCAGTTTCGATTTTTACGTATTTTAATGACTTTTAATCGAGGAGGAGCGTTGAGGCCTTCATTCCAGAGGGTCCCAGGTTCGATTCCCGGCCGGGTCGGGGATTTCATTAATTCTTCTGGCCTGGGGACTGGGTGTTTGTTTTCGTCCCAAAACTTTCCTCTTCATATTCACACAACACACTACACTACCAATCACCACAGAAACACGCAATAGTGATTACATCCCTCCTAATAGCGTTCGCGTCAGGAAGGGCATGCTGCGTAAAACAGGGCCAAATCCACACGTGCGACACAGTTCGCACCTGTGGCCCCACACGTGTGTGAAAAGCGATAGAAAAGAAGAAGATTGGAAATGCTGTTCGTCCAAGAGCATTTAAAGCAATAACGTTAAGACAGAAAGTCTTCCTGTCAGTTGGCTGATAAGTGTAACATTGCGATCGAATTTGCACGGAGTGTGACAGTCCTCGACACAATTCGCTGGATGCATGGTGCTTGGATGAACGTGTCTAAAAAAAATTTTGAAATGTATTAACTGAGGAATTGAGATGTCTTCCTGAAGTCCTTCGCAGTGATTTGCGAGACGTTGGTGTTTCTCGTGATTTCGATAATGTGTTGGAAGTCCACGATGATATTCCTGGAACAATTGATGGATTGTTACAAAAAGTGATTTCCTCAGAAGAAAGATTGTCTTCAGAAGAAGAAGAAACAGTTTCTGTCCCCAAGGAGCCACCTACTCGTTAAACCCCGGCGCAGTGTATTAACGAGTTGGAACGTTATACGTTTGTGTATAACCAACCAGAAATCATTGAAATTCTATTTGCATTATGTAGGAAAATTGAATCAGAATGAACACGTCGAAAAATAAAACAGGCTATTGATTGATTTTTTCGCTAAGCAGTAAAACATGAATACTGAACAGTACAATATGCAAAATAAAACATAATATAATACCGTAGTTCTTAAAAAAATTAGTAGTCATGAAATTCAGTGTATACGCGAACCTTTCTTTGATACCTTAGCTCCCTATTGCTGAATCCGTACACCTCGGTTATCTTCGAGATTCGTATCGGCAACCTCTGAAACACAAACTATGAATCGGTTATACATCGCCGTGCGACATCTGGCGTTCACTTTACGTACTAGTACTGTTGTTGTTTACACAGCAAAGCCAAATTATAGAATTCATGCTAGGAACAAGATTCGCATCGAGAAATGTTATATAATGTTATATAATGTGTGTATGACACAGTTGTTGACTTAAGATAATAAAAGTTTAGAAAATTCATATCGATCGATTATATTATCAATTCAATTCAGATTTCATTTCCATTCAGTTGGCAGTATTACCGGAACCGGGAAAGCTCCCTCCTTACTCCTCACTCCCGTAAAACCTGGTATCAAGAAAAGGTTCGCGTATAATACTGTTCTGTTTATAGATTCAAAGAACCACTGTTTTTTTATTATGTGTATCCAGTGCACACTAACTCTGAGTTTTCCTTTCCTGCACTGTCAGTGTACTTTTGAAATACTGCACAGCCACTATATTGGACACATTTTTAACGAACCGTAAGTGTCCAACTTAGAGGGGTTTCACTGCATACAGTTTTCATTCACTGTATAATTAGAGATATCTAAATCTCTAATTAGGAGCGAGAGATCGATGATGCAGCATGACACCATGTTCACCAGCAGTAATTCGCGTGTTGTAATCCTGACTTGATTCCCTGCAGCTCTGTGGAGCCTCACCGGCGCTCTTTTAAGTAAAAGGAGAACGTAATATACCATAATGAGCAGCACTTGTGGAAAATATCTCTGTCATAACCGAGGCGCGTCATCGTGTTGCTCAACAGAAGTCAGGTGTGTCGCACGTGCTACCAGCAATGTTTGTTGTCGAATGCACATTAAACCGAGTCGTTCTTTCATGTCACCGAGCAGAACAGCTCTGGCTAACAGTGGCCACGGCTTTATAGCTCTGCATTCGGCAGGCGGTGAGCTGGTTCCACCTTCTCCGCATCATCTCCTGGCTTGAGAGAAGGTTTCACCCTCTAGGAGGCCCACACTCCCCCGTCAGGGTACGGAATGAAAACATAGTAGTAGTAGTAGTAGTAGTAGTAGTACTTTTAGGTATTTCTAGTATTATTCTTTCTGCTACCGGGTGTTTTTCTTACAGCCTGCTTTACGTTTCACCGACACAGATAGGTCATATGGCGACGATGGGATAGTGGTAAGGAAGCGGCATTGGCCTTAATTAAGGTACAGTCCCAGTATTTGCCTGCTGTGAAAATGGGAAACCACGGAAAACCTTCTTCAGGACCCATGAAAACAAGCCAACAGAGTAAAAATCGCCACCGTGTGATTTAAAATGGCTAACTCTTATTAACAACGATGCAATCTCTTATTTTAGAGGCTACAATAATTTATAGCAAGCAAAGGCATCTTCGTACAGGCCATGAAGGCCCTTGGAGGGGTGGAAGGTAAAGGACTCTCTCTGATTCTGACAGTGTGGGTTCACAGTACTTAACTGTCTTAGTTTTTCATTGACGTAATGGCAAGTGATTTTAGTAATAACTAACCTAACTAATCCCATTGCACTACAGCCCTTGAAGGGTCTTGGCCTACCAAGCGACCGCTGCTCAGCTCGAAGGCCTTCAGATTGCGAGGTGTCATGTGGTCAGCACGACGAATCCTCTCGGCCGTTATTCTTGGCTTTCTAGCTTGGGGCCGCCATCTCACCGCCAGATGGCTCCTCAATTGTAATCACGTAGGCTGAGTGGACCTCGAACTAGCCCTCAGGTCCAGGTAAAATCTCTGATCTGGCCGGGAATCGAACCCGGGGCCTTAGGGTAAGAGGCAGGCACGCTAGCCCTAAAAAAACTCACCGAGCAAGTGGCTACGTGGTTTGCGTCCCGTAGCAATCAATTTACATGCAGAAGATAGTGGGTTTGAACCCCACCGTCGGCAGCCCTGAGGATGGTTTTCCGTGGTTTCGCATTTTCACAACAGGCAACAACCTTAATTAAGACCACGGCCGCTTCCTTCCTTTCCTATTCCATCGTCGTCATAAGACCTGTCTGTGAGACGTAAAGCAAATTGTAAAATGCATTACAACTACAGAACTGACGAGGAGAATGTGAGATTGACGAGGGAAGTAAGCGTGGTACGAATGTTTTATTTCTTTATGAAATTATGAGCCTCGCTGAGGCAGTCTCTTAAATGAATTGATGGCTAAGCAACATCTTTCAGTTCAATGTTAAAGAAATGCTATGGCTATTTATTCTTTAGAAGGGTTAAATTTAGCCACAAGTAGTTACATTGGCAACAGTGACACCTTAATTTCTCCCCTACCAACCTGACAGCTGGGCATCTACACAATTAAAACATTTTTTTTTTTTTTGAGGTGTCACACCGCAAGTTTGGTGTGAACAAGCCAGTTGGAAGAGAAACCGAAATTTTTTGAAATCAACGAATCGCAGCATCAGCGGAGTTCTTGAGACGCCACACTGTAAGTGCAGTGTGAACTAGCCAATTGGAGGGCAAGCCTATTATTATTATTATTATTATTATTATTATTATTATTATTATTATTATTATTATTATTATTATTATTATTATTATTATCATAGTTTTAGATTTAGACATGTGCAGTTTTCTCACGATTTATGTACAGTAAGTGATAGTAAGGAGTGGTTGGTAAGGGAGAACAGGAGATACCGGTAAGAGGATGGGGTAGGACGGGCTTACCCCCATAGAAATAAAAGAGAGATATATACTTAACAAGGAGGAGAGGGGCGGGGTACAGAAGGAGAACGGTTTCAGACTCACAAGGTCGGCCGCTAATGGAATGGTGAGAAAGCTGCGCTGTTGTCTGGTAGGGGTGGTTGGGGGCTTCTTACGGGCCCCACTGATAGGGCCGGTCGTGTCATTAATGGGAGGGCAGTCTTTTTCTCACCAGGGATGATAACATGGCCGAAAAGCAGTAGTAGTAGGACGGTAGTTTTTTTGTTATTAGTTTATTTTATTTATTTTATATCCAGCGGGGTCGATGAACGTGGCATGTAGGGACTGAGGATGACTGCTGTGGTGATCCTCTCTAGGGAGTGTCACGTTTCCGAAGTATCTGATGGACCGCATGGCATGCCCAAGGAGTCTCGTGTTTTTTCTTTCCTTTTTCCTTTTATTTGTAAGTTGTTTTCATTGTGAACATGAATTTGGGCTGAACGCCTGTTATGTTCAAGAATAAATACAAATTAGAGGGCAAGCTGCGAAATTTAAAAATTGACGAATCACATCAGCGAAGTTCTTGAGGTTTTACACTGTACGTGTCGTGTGAAGTAGCCAATTAGGGGGCAAGTTTGGAAATTTTGAAATTAATGAATAAGAGCAGCTGAATTCTTGAGGTTCCACACTGTAACCGTAGTGTGAACTAGCTAATTAGAGGGCAAGTTGCGAAAATTTGAAATTAAATAATCACAACACGTTTAATAGTCACCAAAGTTCACTGAATACTGGATCAATACCAGCATATAGCAGGTGATATTGTGTAAAGGTCATCAGCCTCAACACCTGTGTGAGGTGGACCATTTTACAGTCATTCTTATTACCTTGTAATTTAACGCCTCTGTGGATCCGTGGTAGAGTGTCGGCCTCCGAATCCCAAGATAGCGGGTTCAAACCCGGCAGAGGTAGTCGGATTTTTGAAGGGCGGTAAAAGTCCATTCGACACTCCATGTCGTACGATGTCGGCATGTCTCTGGTGATACATTTGGTATTTACCCGACAAAATTAATTAAATCTCAGCCATAGACGCCCAAAAGAGATCCGGTTTACTCTGTCTGCCATCTAGCGGACCTAGAGTAAAACGGAACGTCGAAATTGACGAGCAGACAGCCAGATGGCGTCAAATCGAAATGTCTGCACATGGTAGCTGAGGCCATACGATTATTATTATTATTATTAACGATTGAGACGGTTGTCCATAGTTTTCAAGAAAAGACAAATGACAGAGAAGTGTTTAAAAAAGGATTTAAAATGCAATTTTTAGAATTAAATTATAAATGTTTCAGGCAGCTAACAAAAAAGGACGAAAGAGGAATTTTAAATTCTGTAATATCTTTGCCGCGACGCTAACCGCATACGGCGTACTGACCCGTACCCGCCAAGCTAGAGCACCACTATCCGCTACGGAACAGCGCCGTTTAGTCAAATGCTTGGAGTTAACTAATACTTATACGCAGGGCAGTCTAATTACGATTACGAAAGCGCAGTAACTGATAAAGTGGTGACAGGTTTCGAATGGAACATTTTGCTTACTGATCCGTTCTTATGTTGAACCTGGTGCCGGAGCGGTGAATGTTCCTTCCGAGTGAAAAGTACAGCACGATATGCGTTGCTCAAGTCTATTCAGCGATACCTGCTGATTAGCGACGCATGAACGAGCACCACAATGTAGGAGAAAGCGTTAAATTACAAGGTAATAAGAATGACTGTAAAATGGTCCACCTAACACAGGTGTTGGGGCTGATGACCTTTACACAATATCACCTGCTATATGCTGGTATTGATCCAGTATTCAGTGAACTTTGGTGACGATCAAACGTGTAGCTGACGAGGACAGTGATTTCCAACATTTTCACACTTGTGTACCCATTTTAAACGGAATTCTGAAAATTATTGTTAAAACAAATAGTAGCCGTTTTTTCAAAAAAAGTCGATAATTTTTCTCAGTGCCTATCTCAGTGTAACGTTGTAGTAATGGAGTAATTAGTTAGGGAAGCAAAATTGTAAAATTAAAGATACAAATCACAGATTAATTTTACAATACTCTTAATGCAGGAATAACTTCATTTTAAATATTGACGAACAAGGATTCAAAAAAGACTTCTCATTTTACTACTACTACTACTACTACTACTACTACTACTACTACTACTACTAATAATAATAATAATAATAATAATAATAATAATACAATTTTTTAATAACTGTTACACATATCACTAGCCAGTGGAAGCATGGCTAATAAGATGGTTGAAATTGATTTGATGCACTTCATCGTTCGCTTCGAGGCAGGCGTTGCAGCATTTCGAAACAAATTTTAACACATAACTTTGCTTCCGAATGTTGCATATTTCTTGTATTATTTTGTTCTGCACTTTCTCTAATTTTCACGGATTTAATTTGTAGACTTCGTTTTTTCGCATAACTAATTATTAACCACGAGCCCCTGAACGACCCAGGGCGTACCCCGAGAAGTATATTACATTAATTTTAATTAATTGCAATCAATGAAGTAATTCGACCTATTTATTTAATGCAGACTGTTCGAACGAAGGAGGGAAACAGAAACCATCAGAAGAGAAGTAAGAGGAGGATGCTCCTGTCACAATATTCATTCAACAACGTCATAGTTCTATATAGAAAAGTAATCCTAGGAATGGCTCCCGAATAATGATAAGAAGTACTGAACTAGAGAAAGTAAACGCATTTTGCTCTCTTGGAAGCATTATTATCAGTGCAAATAGAAGTACGAACATAATAATAATAATAATAATAATAATAATAATAATAATAATAATAATTTCGTGTGGCTATTTCTAGCCGAGTGCAGCCCTTGTAAGGCAGACCCTCCGATGAGGGTGGGCGGCATCTGCCATGTGTAGGTAACTGCGTGTTATTGTAGTGGAGGATAGTGTTATGTGTGGTGTATGAGTTGCACGGATGTCGGGGACAGCACAAAAACCCAGCCCCCAAGCCATTGGAATTAACCAATGAAGGTTAAAATCCCCGTCCCGGTCAGCAATCGAACCCGGGACCCTCTGAACCGAAGACCAGTACGCTGACCATTCAGCCGACGAGTCGGACACGTGGAAGGTAAACAAACAAGAATAACTTTCACACGGAAAGCGCTTCATATCAAGAAGTCATTGACCAATGAACGAAAGTCTGAGTATCAAAATAAGGAAGGAGTTCGTAAAATCCTACGTTCAGAGAGGAATTTCGTAAGAAAGTAAGATTTGGGGCTTAGGTGACCAAGAAAATAATAATAATAATAAGAAGCATCAGAACTGTAATTTTGGAGAAGAGTCATCAGAACAAGTTAGGCTGATACGAAAATAAATGTTAAAGAAGCAAAATGAAGGAAGATGTCTGATCAATGAAATTGTAAAATTCAGGTCAAAGTGATAGGGCACATAATGTGATACAATTCGAATAATAAATTCATCACTTATGCAGTTGGAGACACTGTTCTAGAAAGAAAGAGCAAGAGAATAGCCAAGAGTCATTGAATTACAGATCGTATGGGGAACTGGAAGTCCTAGCTGGTAACAGAGAACTATGGTAGCGGCTACGAGGCTTGGCCCATTTTTTCCTCAACCTTTCTGATGGAGAAATCCTCTGGAGTGTTCAAGACTGCTTAATAAAAATAACAATAAAAAATAAAAAATAAAGTAACACTACAAAATCGAATGAATCGGTATTAAAATTGCTGGTAATAAATGTTTAATAATATATTTTGGAACATTATTATGTCACAACCGTACTCACCTCTTGACATGCAAATTTAAATTGATAAAAATTAAATAATTATCTTTTATAACAAACTTAAGGGTGCATTAACCACCATAGCAACCTTTTGGCATCGTTGGACAAGACAATTAATATCCCTGGAACCATACAATTAATTTTCATGACATTTTTATCACATTCAGTGCACTTACGGTGCAAATGGTAACTTAATTCTTGAAATGATATCTTGATAATTGTCACTAATAATCTTTCCTGCGTAGTTTCAGGAATTAATAATGATGCATTATCACTCAAACCACGCAAGGTACTGATCTCAATAGTTGTCTGCTATATCCTCAGAGTATGGGAAGCAATTTGATAGAACAAATGATTCGTTTCTCCACAAATATCAACTTTTAGAAAGAAGGCAATTCTAGTCGAGTCTTTTCAAATTATGTTTTTCAGTTGAAATTTTTTATCATACAACTAATTTTTAGTTCACACAGATGGACAATTGTCAAAGAATGTATGATGAAAACGGCATGTCGAAGGATCTCATATTTCCAAAGAAAATGCACTTTATTTTATGAAGAAATGTAAATGTTGAGAAATAAAGGAGTAAAGTGAAACATTTATCCGAAACGCAGGACATGAAAATCATTATAGCATCAAATTTAAAAGCCCACAACATGAAAAATAATAGATATAAGAAACAGTCTATTTTGAGTAGACCGGTACATGAGCTTTTAAAAATGACAATAATATTCTTTTTCACTTTTTGACCGAGAACCTGGTTTAGCGTCCCCTTAATGGGAGGTGACGTTACGTTGTTTTAATTTTTCGTTATTAATATGAGTAAGAGAAATACAGTGCTTTCTTTAATAAGTAAACTAAACGTGGGTTTACAAAATCAAAAAGTTTGCAAGAGAATGTCTGTTCTTTTATTAGTGTAAAATTCACATCTTGGAATTCTTATGAAAGCGTTTTATGAACTTTCAAGGCCCTCAGCGACCGCGGATGCCTGATTTGCAAACACTAATTAGCACTTAGAAGTTGATGATGAATGTCTAAGCATACGTATGTTTATATGTTGTTACGAGTTTCACCATGCATTGAAGTCTCCAGGTTGTCTTGTGTATGTGTATTGCTATGCGCAGAAAGCTTTAACATACATTGTGCATTGTCTGTATTTACACTACACGTATGTTGTAATGCTATTTTTATTATACGTTAACTGTGCTTTACCGTTCCAATAGGTGAATGTCTTACAAGGACAAGGAGATAAGTTTGTTAATCGTCACGAATTCCATCCCAAGCATAGGTGGAGATTTTAGAAAGGAGACTTTCGTGACTCAGATCAATAGAGAAGGAAATGGCTACCCCACCTGGCATAAAATTTAGTTCAGAATATCTACAGTGTAGGATGAACATTCTGCCTCCTCACTGTTCTGGGAACGATCCGTACTGCCTTCTGTGGAGAAAGGCTGACGAGTAATTACGTAGAGGAAGCCCTTCTGACCTTGATCCATCTCCTACCTCATTAGGATACACAGGATATTACGTCACTAATATTAGTGTGGGCGCAATTGCACATGTTCTCTCCCATTCCATTATATTCTACCAAAGAAAACACTTTTACCTTGTCTGCACTTCATTAAAACTATAAAAAAAGGTAATAGTAAAAAGTATGAGGACAAGTTGGACCGTACTCCTGGGTTTTCGTGACAACGTCGCCCGACAAAAGTCTGACTTAGAGTAAAATGAGAGACACGTTAAGTAGTCGATTCAGGACAATTTTATTTTGAAATGAACGATGAGCTACAGTAAGATACGAATCGTACCATAATGGACAATTTTCACGCAAATAAATAAATAAATAAATAAATAAATAAATAAATAAATAAATAAATAAATAAATAAATAAATAAATAAATAAATAAATAAATAAATAAATAAATAAATAAATAAATAAATAAATAAATATCCATTAACGGTTTTTTACACCAAAATGTCTTATGACCGAAGGTCATCTGAAAATTTGTGTCACGAAAAATGTGCGACGCGATGTTGCTCAGCATCGTGCAGGCTGTGATGTGAAGTATTAATTGATGGCCGTGACGAGAGACATAGAAGACTCTTTTATCAATGACGCCTCATCTCATCAAATTTCATTCGTGGTGGTTTCATAGGCCCTGGGACAGTTTTCGCCTTTCGATGTTCTGAATCCTACATTGTTGACTCCGAATTCCACACAGACGTCTCCCGAAAACGATTCTTTAAATGAAAATAAATCAATCGTTATCAATTTGCGTTTAATTTATTGAAATACATATTTATGGACATTTGTTTTTCACAAAGGAAAATTGTACAACATTTTATTCTTACTGAATATCATGCGATACACAACAATGAAAATTGTTGTAGAAGCAATTATATTTTATGCTTGATATATTTTGTAACTGGAACGACGCTGGACTACGAGGATGTGATAAATAACTTCGCCGAACGAGAAGTTAGTCGTAGAACGTTCTCGGACAGTTTGCATGAGTCATAAACAAATATAAATTTACAAGAAGTTTAGTTTGTACATGTAAATGAGCATGTTCGTATGAGGTGCGGTATTTACCGCGGGTCTAGGCGCAGGAAATGTCTAAATACGCCACTTCTTCAATGTCGTGTTATTTTCGAATGTACGCTATTTTGTTATGTGAATGTAAGGCATCAAATGCTCCATCTTTGTACATCTTGACTACCTTCGTGTGTCTTTTAAGTTCGGAATTATCAATCGCAAACCAAATCATATACTGTATCACAACACAAACGCTTTCCTTAACCCCCCACCCCACCCTCTCCCACGTATTTAACTAAGGCCCTCCCTGATCTCACGTATTCTCTCATGTCTCACATTTGCAGTTAATTGGTACCTCAGCCATTGTGATCAGATCTTTAGTTCCGGAAATGTGAACAAACGTGAACGCGTGATTTCGTTTGACGTTTAAATGTATGTAGGCCGATTTTATAGACGGCTGCAGGAACAATTTTATTTTTACAGAGGTTCCTTTCTGGAATTATGCTCTGAAGAATAAACTATATCCCAAAGTCGTAGACGTATCAAACTCCCACAATTGTGTGTTCCTTACGAAATTGTATATACACATGATCGCATGGTGAAAGAAAATACTTAATTCAGGTAGTCTATACCGTGTTCCCTTTAAGGTGATGGCACCAATATCTCCACCATATAGCAAACATCCGTGCACTAATTTTAGGAGACATTAAATAAGACAACTTAACAGTATTACACATTAATGTTAATTAACTGATTATGTACTGTACATTTTCCAAATTGTTCTATACATACCAGTTTTAATGTACATTATGTTACTGCTCGTGCACGTGTGTGCTCCTACGTGGTTTCCCGAGCATTGAAGTCTCCTGGTATAATGGAGGTATTCAGTTTATTTACACTGCTTCTTCTTTGAATTGTATCAACGCTCTGACACGAAATAATAATAATTTGATAAATGTAAACTATATAATAAATATGTTAGGACAAATCTTATTTTGTTCTTGAAGTGATTGGCATGTGATAAATTATATGAATACGTTTCATGTTCTTATATTAAGCTATATTGCTAGTTTTATAGCGCTCAAGGCCATCTTATTTGATACTAGAACTTAGTTTATCTTTAAATATTAGCGATACAAATTTTATTCTCTACTATCTTGTAATAGTGAAAAATCAACTTGCTTAATGTTGTTGGAATGAAAAGGATTAAGTCGCAAGTAAGACTCCAATTAGAGTATAGTTCTAGTGTATGGAACCCTCATCAGAATGGCTTCATTCAAGAACAGGAAAAGATCCAAAGAAAGCAGTACGATTTGTTCTAGGTGATTTCCAACAAACGAGTGGTGTTACAAAACTGTTACAGTCTTTGGTCTGGGAAAACTTAGAAGTAAGGAGACGAGCTGATCGACTAAGCGCTATATTCCGGGCTGTCAGTGGAGACATGATGTGGAATGATCTTATTAGAGGACTATAGGACAAAATGGGGAATATATTCGTTTATAGGAATAGAGATTAGAATAATTTACGAAGGGAGATGTTCCATAAAATCCCAACTTGTTTGAAACCATATAAGAAAATACTAGGTAAATAATAAATAATGTTATCGTTTTTACGTCACACTAACTAATTTTACGGTTTTCCGAGACTCCGAGGTGCCAGAAATTAGTCCCACTGGAGTAATTTTACGTGCCAGTAAATCTACCACCATGGGGCTGACGTATTTGAGCACCTTCAAATATCACCTGCACTGAACCAGGATCGAACCTGCCAACTTGGACTCAGAAAGCCTGCGCCTAAACAGTCTGAGCCATTCAACCCGGCAGACTAGGTAAACAATTGATAGGTAATCTGCCACCTGGGCAACAGCCCTAAATACAGATCAGTGGTAAATGACATTAAATATCGTAAAATCACATTTTACGTGTTCGGTTCCCTAACTGAATGCTCCTTCGGTTCAGGGGGTCCGGTTTGACCGGACCGGGGATCTTAGTCATGCCTGGTTAATTTCTGTAGCTTGGGCATTAGGTCTTTGTCTTAATGCACATCTCTTCATTTCATTTGGACATGCCACAGAAACTCGTAAGAGGAGAATACATCCCTCCATACAGCGTTGCATCGGCTGTCAAACTCGGCGAAGTTCAGTTAACATGTGTGACAGATATTGCATTCATGACCCCACAACGAGAAGGGAAGAGAGAGAGAAAAAAAGAACAACCATAAATTACTCAGAGCAGCAGTCAATTTAAACTCCGTACGAAATACAGGCACACAAGGAAACCAAATGGAAAGCAGAAACTAAAACAGGAATGCATCAAGTTGATTTGAATTAGTTTGTGTGAAAAGTGTAAAAGAAAGTTAGAAAATACGACAATCAAACGCATTCTAAAACTGAAGTATGTTTCAGTGACCCGACCCCGCGTGGAGCGTTTATTTTCTACCCTACCAAGAAAAGTTTACATTGTTTCCCTCAATAATTTGGATAAGTACTGATCTTGTATTACAAATGCAATTATGGAAAGACAATGTGTTTAAATAATTAATCATGACATAAATTTTGAGATTGTACGATTAATATGACATAACTGCAAATTTTAGTTTTACAATGATATATATTTAATGCAATTTGTTCAGAAATGTTTAACTAGCGCTGGACTCATGATTTCCTTCTTAATCTGTTTACCTTCCAGGGTTGGTTTTCCCTTGGACTTAGGGAGGGATCCCACTTCTACCGCCTCAAGGCGGTGCCCTGGAGCGTGGGACTTTGGGTCGGGGATACAATTGAGGAGAAGGACCAGTACCTCGCCCAGGTGGCCTCACCTGTTATGCTGAACAGGAGCCTTGTGGGGGGATGGAAAGATCGGAAGAGATAGTCTAGGAAGAGGGAAGGAAGCGGCCGTGGCGTTAAGTTAGATACCATTCCGATATTTGCCTGGAGAAGAAGTGGGGAAATCACGGAAAACCACTTCGAGGATGGATGAGGTGGGAATCGAAGCCCTCTTCTACTCAGTTGACCTCACCCAGTCCTCGTACCACTTTTTGAAATTTCGTGGCAGAGCCGGGAATTGAATCCGGTCCTCCGGGGGGTGGCAGCTAATCACACTAACCACTGCACGACAGAGGCGGACTGAACTCATGATAATGAACAATATCATCCTTGTACAGGGCATGAAAGAAATGGAAGGTAATGGCGTCCATTATTCATCACCTCAGTACTAAGTGGCACTGCAAGGTTATCTCTTTGAATGGCTAGCTTTGCTCCCAGGAATTAACGTGGTGAAGGCTGAGTGAATCGCAGAGTAAGGTACCTCTTGAATATGTATATAAGAGAAATGTGTTACTTTTGAATTTGTTATAAAGGTCAGCTTATACAGAAGGGCCTAAAAATCCGAAGTTAAATAATAGTAGTAGTATTTATTCACTCATTATGTTGTTTACATATTTACAGGACTTTGTTACTTATATACATAACTCTTCTAATAACATTATTACTTGAGAAAAATTAATCTTGTGACTAAACCACGTATATTACAGGAGTAGTAGTATTATTAACATATTAATACTTAAAATAAATTGAACTTGTAACTATCTCTTGCACACATTAAATAAATTATTATTATTATTATTATTATTATTATTATTATACGTAACAAAATCACACCAACCTTAACAGATTCGAGTAGATATTAGCAAAATAATAATAATAATAATTATTATTATTATAATTATAATATCATCTCCTCTCAACCCTGCTGTTCTCTTTACTTTCTTGGAATATTTACACCCCATCAAGTTTTTCTAATTCCCGAAGTATGTCTTCCTTAGTCTTCCTCTTCCTTTCTTTCCTAGAATTTTTCCTTCAAAGACGTTTACTAGGAAGTCATTATGTCTTAGAATATGACCTACAATTTTCAACTTCCTTCTTTCCATATCCTTTGTCAGTTTCCGTTGCTCATTGACTTCCTTTAGAACATCCTTTAGAACGTCTCGATTTTAAGTCCAGCATGTCTTCGAAATTTTGCTCCAAATCCACATTAAGTTGCTTCCAATTAATTTATTTCCTTTTTTCTTCAATATCCCAGCTCTTACAACCATCAAGTAGTACAGTCCGGACAAGGATTTTATAAAAGCCTTTCTGGTTTCTAAACTTATATGGCTATTTGATAAACGATGTTTTTTGTTTCTGATAGGTCCGTTTAGCAAGAGCTATTCTTCTTTTAATTACCTTGCAGCAAATATTGATTTGAATAATAATAATAATAATAATAATAATAATAATAATAATAATAATAATAATAATAATAATAATAATAATAATAATAATAATAATAATAATACGCTCGTTATACAAGTGTCTGTAGCCTGGTACGAAGCTGGTGCTACAGAAAGAATCGTGACTGTCTGTAAGGAGATTGTAGTGGGTTGCGATCGGCTGTAGGCGTTGTGGGTGGGTAGAGAGTGACGTCACGCCACTTCGCGACCGATTTGGTAAAACGCGAGCTTGGCTAACGTAACACTCACTGCTCCTTTACAGGTGGAGGTATAAAAAGTCCTCGTCGAAACGTCAGTAGGAGTGTGTTCTGTTACAATTCACCCACAGATTTTCACCAGGAAGTGAACATTGCTAATGATAAACTGCCTTGTTTCATCTTTTCCAAGATTACAATATTAAGCTCAATGTGCTAATAAATCCCACTGAATGGTCATTGAAATGTTGAGGCTGTGACCTCTAGGTCATGAGTCCCAAAAGAGTGAGGAAGCACATCTTGGCCATGTGACGCACTGATTGCACACATCTTACTGTACATCCAAGATGAGATCGATTCTTAATACAGAAGGTGGGTATTTCACTGTTAAGGGGAGTTCTCTCTCAGTCTACTCTACGGAGGAGTATAGTGGCATCATTCTGTTGACGGTCTGTCTCCAAGAGTCTCCGTTTTAGGCTCATCCTGGCTATTCTCTTCATCTAGTCCATCCATCAACATGGTGCTCGTCCTTTAGTTCTTCGTCCGTCGTCTTTACCCTCTAAACGAATATTTCTATTGTTTCTGATCCCCTTGGCAATGTAACCAAATTCTGCGAGTTGTCATTGGCTGATATGAGTCGACAGTGCTGTTCTGACGGCCGACTGTTTCAGGATTGATCCATTAGTTCGTTTTGGTATTGCCGTTTCGTTTTTAAAGGATATTTGTTTAGATGTTTTACGTAATTCATTGTTGTCACTGGTAAATCACCATTCATACGGAAGGCTATATGCAAAGAACAATAAAGTATTCCGCGTCGTTGATAACCGTACAACAGGGTAATTTCAAAATTAAACAATATGTCAGCTCATTTTATCCTAAAATAAATAGTGTGAAAATTGGAATGGCATTAATAATGTTACTATAACTTTGATGTTGTTACCGTATGGTAACATTTGTTCTAGGGCAGCTATCCCTTATGGATTTTCTCTCTCTATCCTATAATTTCCTGTGGCTATTTCTAGTTGAGTGCAGCCCTTGTAAGGCAGACCCTCCGATGAGGGTGGGCGGCATCCGCCATGTGTAGGTAACTGCGTGTTATTGTGGTGGAGGATAGTGTTATATATGTGGTGTGTGAGTTGCAGGGATGTTGGGGACAGCACAAACAACCAGCCACCGAGACACTGGAACTAACCAATGAAGGTTAAATTCCCAGAACCGGCCGGGAATCGAATCCGGGACCCTCTGACCCGAAGGCCAGTACGCTGTGCATTCAGCCAACGAGTCGGACTCTCTCTATCCTATAGAACTACATTTCTACAGTAGAGTGTCAAGTCTAGGACGATCAAACATTTTGCCGTCCATTACGGGAGATAGAATACTTAAAATATAAAATGTTGAAATTTTTAAACCGTCATCTGACAAAGTAATTTACAATTTACAAATTATTTGGTGTAGCATTTCTTAAGAAACTTTTTCCAGAAATAGGTTATATTAATGTTTACTAAGTTAAAAATTACTTCATTTTTCACATCCTCCTCTTGAAACCTATACACTAAGGTCACTCGTGTTTATATGCAACGGCAATAGAGCCATGTTCTGGATTCGAGAGACGGGTGGGTTCGAACCGCTGTCCTGAGAAAGTTTTTCCGATGTTTCCCATTTTTACTTCCAGGAAAATGCCACGACAGTCCCTATTCATATCGTAAGTCACAGCGGATTTTTTCTACCTGCATACTCAATTTCATCATCATCATCATCTGTTTACCCTCCAGGTTCGGTTTTTCCCTCGGACTTAGCGAGGGATCCCACCTCTACCGCCTCAACGGCAGTGTCCTGGAGCTTCAGACTCTTGGTCGGGGGATACAACTGGGGAGTATGACCAGTACCTCGCCCAGGCGGCCTCACCTGCTATGTTGAACAGGGGCCTTGTGGAGGGATGGGAAGATTGGAAGGGATAGGCAAGGAAGAGGGTAGGAAGCGGCCGTGGCCTTAAGTTAGGTACCATCCGGGCATTCGCCTGGAGGAGAAGTGGGAAACCACCGAAAACCACTTCCAGGATGGCTGAGGTGGGAATCGAACCCACCTCTACTCAGTTGACCTCCCGAGGCTGAGTGGACCCCGTTCCAGCCCTCGTACCACTTTTCAAATTTCGTGGCAGAGCCGGGAATCGAACCCGGGCCTCCGGGGGTGGCAGCTAATCACGCTAACCACTACACCACAGAGGCGGACATTTCATTCATCTTTATTATCTCATCAACGGAGAATGGTGACAGGAAGGACATCCGGCCGCAAAAACATGCCATATCATTTCTCCTTACCTCATCCCCGACCCCGTATCGGGAAACGGGAGTAAGGAATAGACTCACCACCACTCTCCTGAAACCTCCACGTTTCCAAAGTCAGGTGACAGAAAAGGTTTTGGTTTCTACTAATTTCTAGAAACAGCTTCATTATTTACCTTGGCAGCATTGTCATGCAACATGGCTGCCCGGAGTGCGGTGCTTGTTTGTAATTCAGGGTTAAAAACTATACATAATGCATTACTTTTGTGGCCGTGATGAATATGTCGAGAATTATAATGAAGACCTCGTTCAAAGCGGCATTGCGTTACTTACCGCAACGCTGTAAATTCTTGCCTATTTTTCGTGTTACTGTACGGCATTCTCTGGTATGTACAGTATATTGGCTAGGAACTGGACTTGACTAGGATTTCACCACAGTATTTACATAGAGTTCAAATGAAGCTGACAGAGAAACAGTCGTGAGGATGGGTGACCAGTGTGTCAGGGACGTAGCCAAGGGAGGGGGGGCCACAACCCCCACGCCATGGAAATATTACAAAAAAGAAAGAAAATAAACAAACTGACAATAAACTAATTAAACATTCAGTGCATAATTGTAGAAGCAAAAGATCTGTTGAATCTATCTTCTAAGAAGCCTCGAACGCTGGATTTTAGATCCTAAACTGAACATACCATTTTCTGTAAAACTGTTGACCTGTTACTCCTACTAAAATGTTTTAATTCCTCCCCTGAAGGGGGAGGCGGGCTTCTTAGACGGTGACGCCGTCTTTCAGGCCAGGAGATTTGTCACGGTGAAGGATAAGGTGAGAGGGTTGGCGGACGTGGCCTATACCAGGAACTGTCCCAGCATTCGCCTTAGTGCAGGAGAATGGAAAACACGGAAAATCATTCTCAGGACAACCAACGACTAGTGCCAACCATGAGGTCCAGCCCTGTCCTGTCTCCCTAATGCAGAGGCGTAGATCCACGGCAGAGCTGTGGCCACCCCTCCTCTGCTCGGTTGGCCGGTCAGAGTGCAGAGCTGTTGGATCGCGGACCAGCCGTGGTCACTTATTGGCTGAGACCCATTCTGCACCTACCGGCGAACTGTTGACCTTGATCGTAATGTTCTCGTTCTGTATTTTAACGTAAGATTTTGTAGTGTACTGCAATCTGAACATCAACATAATTCACTTGTCAGTGTCCTTATAATGACAAGCCAAGCATGCGCGCACCTTCATTGTGTTCTATCATTTTGTAACTATAGCCTCCCCCCTCAACGGCCGACCCTGGTTACGCTACTGCAGTTGTCTTTACAGACCAGACCGTTGTAACTCGCGTCTCAACGTGGAGTACTACCTGTGAAAGAGACAATAAAACTAACCACATGCTGTTATGTGTTCTTCATGTTGTTCGCTGCATGTTACACGTGCAGTCACTTAGTGCCGAAAATCACTTAAGGAAGCTAAACATCTTTATAACGAGCTTCAGCGTCACGAGGTTGTCACACGTGCGAACTTTTCATTCGGTGAGCCTTGAAGATATGAACATTCTTGTGTTCCTGCAGTTCTGGTAGTCTGTTAGAGCATCTGCTGTCAATGGAGCTAGAATCAGGGGGTTGACACACATCTTTCCTGCGCAAACCATCAATCGGGCTCAAAAGAGTTACATACGTATATATTCATTTAGACTAGTACTGTATACCTTTGAACGTTCAGTCTGCAAGCCTCTGTGGTTTAACAATGCGCCTCCACTATCCTTTGTTTACACCTAGCTCCGTAGCCTCGTGCAGTTACACACTTTTTGAAAATCCACAGCCTGTTTCCAGTCATTCGACCGGGTCAGGAATGGAATAAATGAAGCCTCCATCTAGCAGCGAGGATAGGAATTGTGCCGACTGCCTAAGCCTGTCGCACTCCTCTGGGGCAATGATTAATGACTGACAGATGAAATGAAATGATATTGGAGGGTGTTGTTGGAATGCAAGATGACAGAAAACCGGAGTTCCCGGAGACAACCTGTCCCGCCTCCGCTTTGTCCAGCACAAATCTCACATGGAAAAATGAAATGGCGTATGGCTTTTAGTACCGGGAGATTCCAGGACGCGTTCGGCTCGCCAGGTGCAGGTCTTTTGATTTGACACCCGTAGACGACCTGCGCGTCGTGATGAGGATGAAATGATGATGAAAACAACAAATACACCCAGCCCCCGTGCCTGGGAAATTAACCAATGATGGTTAAAATTCCCGACCCTGCCGGGAATCGAACCTGGGACCCCTGTGACAAAAGGCCAGCACGCTAACGATTTAGCCATGGCGCCGGACATTTCACATGGAGTGACCGGGATTTGAACCACGGCGCGCTGCCGTCTGAGCCATGGAGGCTGTCTTACCTTTAAATAATTAGAAGCTGAGTCTGACTATCGTCCTCTTGGTCTTCCTCTACTTCTCTTACCCTCAATGGTCGCGAGCATTATTCTCTATCCGGTTCTTATGACCCCTTCACCGCAGTCAATTTATATGCACAGCTTTATCCACCCACTTCATTCCTAACTTAGACTTTATCTCCTCATTCTGAGTACCTGCCTGTCATTATTCCAATCTATTTGTACGAGCATTCATTTTCGCTACTTTGTTGTCTGTTACTTTTAACTTATGAATATCATCCACCCAACTTTCACTCCCATACAGCAAAGTCGGTCTGGAAATAGACCGGGGTAAAGATAATTTCCCCCAAAACTCATTTCTTTCTTACAGAATACCACTGATCGCAACAACGAGCTCACTGTTTTAGCTTTGTTACAGCCTGATTTGATTTCAGTTGCAATCAACCCCCATTGATATGCATTTAAGGCTGTCGCCCAGATAGCAGATTCCCAATCAGTTCTTTACCTAGTCTGTTATTAAATGATTTCAAAGAAGTTTGAAATTTATCAAACATCTCCCTTGATACATTATCCCAATCCTTAACTACTGTTCCTAGAAACGAATATCTGCCCCGATTTGTCCGCTTTAATTCCAATTTCATCTTCATTTTATGATCTTTCCTACATTTAAAAGCTCCACTTAAGTTTATTCGTCTAGTAATGTCATTCCAAGCCATCTCTCCACTGACAGATTGAAACATTCCACGTAGTCGAGCAGCTCGCCTCCTTACTCTCAAGTCTTCCCAGCCCAACGTTTGCAACATTTTCGTAACACTACTGTTCCGGTTCATAAGGGGGCGGTCGTATCCCTAGTGTGGTTGAAAAATGTTAATAGATAGAGGTTGAGAAAGGAGAGAGAGAGAGGCAGAATACATGTGGAGCTGGGCATCAGCACCCGTGTGACCTGCCGCCAAACGGAATGGTAAGGATCTAACTTTGTCAACCGTATGGGGGACCGGACGTGTTGTTCCAGGGAGGGTGGTTCCTTTTTTCTCCTCACCAGGCTGGAACAGCACGCCTGGTCAGTAGCTATAGGTGTGGCGCCTCTCATGTGGATTGGTTACCGCCTGTGTGAGGGGTCACAAGATTACGTTAAGATATTTAGAGTTATAGGGGTGGAGCTCACATTAGGTACGGTTTTCCGTCCTTGCGGGTGCCCACAAAGTAGATTTAAAATTTTATTTTATTTTATTTTAATTTTTTATTTTATTATTTGATTTGAATAGGGACATGTATTTGGGTGGAAGCCTGTTATGTTCAGCTAATAAATAAATCTACTGTTACAGTTCTAAATTTCCTACCTGATGCTCAGTTCTCTCCCAAGTTTCTCCCAACAGATAAACAAAAACGGTTGTAAAAAATGAAGTAGGTATCAATACATTGGAGCAGTATTATATTAACAATAACTTCCATAGATTCTCCCATACATATTGCTCCAAATGTGAGGAACGTGAATCATTTCACGTGTGTACCATAATCTACTGCGAACATATACAGCGGCATTCTCCTTGTAATCATTACGTGTCCCTGCCTTACGTCATATGCGTGAAGCAGGGGGTCTCCTCGGTGCGGAAGTAGTTTCTCTTCATCTTTATTCATCATGAACACACGCCTTCCGTTCACTGACCAACATCAACACTGCTGTGGAGGCTGCTGGATAGCATCACAGCAACATACTTCAATGGAAACTAAATAATAATAATAATAATAATAATAATAATAATAATAATAATAATAATAATAATAATAATAATAATAATAATAATAATAATAATAATAATAATAACGCATGTTAAGACGTTAAGGCTATGGAGTCAGGCTCCGCATTCAGAAGACGCGGGGGTTCGAAACCAACCGTCGGCTGTTCTGAAAATGGTTTTATGTGGTTTCCTATTTTACTTCCAGGCAAATCGGGATAGTTCCTATTCACAGACCCCAGCAGATACCTTCCACCTCCTTACTCAGTTTGATTTACAATCTTTCATTTCATTTGCATTAGTTCTTCGACTGAGGTTGGTGACAGGAAGGGCATCAGACGGTAGAGCGCTGGCCTTTTCGATCCTGGCTCAGTCCAGTGGTATTTTAAGATGCTCATATACGTTAGACTCCTGTCGGTAGATTTACTAGCACGTAAAACAACTGTTGGACTAAATTCCGGCACCTCGGCGTCTCCGGAAACCGTAACATAGTGGGATGGTAAGCCAATGATATTATTATTATTATTATTATTATTATTATTATTATTATTATTATTATTATTATTATTATTATTATTTCCCCCTGTGGGTGAGGACGGCAGAATAACACCCGCGGGATTCCCTGCCTGTCGTAAGAGGCGACTAAAAGGGGGCCCAGGGGCTCTTAACTTGGGTGCGTGGGTTGGCTTAGGGAGTCTTTCACTTTCTCGCCCTTCGTAGCCTTTGTCTTCCTTTGGTCGATACCTTCATTTATTGAAGGGTTGGACACTTTCCATTTTCCCTCTGACAAATAGAAAATGGTAGCCTAGTTGTACTTCCTCTTAAAACAGTAATCACCACCATTATTATTATTATTAATGGCAGAGAAAATCAATGTGTGTTGGACAATTTATGGCTGAGTTTTAACGAATTTTGTCGGGTAAACACCAACTGTGTCACCAGAGTTCTGATACTCACCGACATCGTATTTTTCCCGCCCTTCAAAAATCCAATTACCTCTGCCGGGTTTGAACCCGCTACCTTAGGATCCGAAGGCTGGCATTCTACCAGCGATCGACAGAGGGTAGTTATGGAAACAAAATATTATTATTTTTATTTACAACTGATATAGCCTACATTTATGGTCCGACTCATTGGGTGAATGGTCAGTGACGAGGCCTTCGGTTCAAAGGGTCCCGGGTTCGATTCCGGGCCGGGTCGGGGATTTTAATCGCATCTGATTAATTCTTCTAGATCGGAGACTGGGTGTTTGTGTTTGTCCCAACACTATCCTCTTCTTATTCATACAACACACTACGCTACTAACCACCACGCAATAGTATTTACATCCCTCCATGTAGGGTTGACATCAGGAAGGGCATCCATCCGTAAAACAGGCCCAAATCTACATGTGCGACACAGTTCGCACCCGCGACCCCACAGAGATGGGAAACAGCAGTGGAAGAAGAATAATAGCCTACATTTATGGCTATCATCGAGGTGTCACATTCTCTATTTCACAATATTTCGAAATGTTATTTATGGAACACGTTCCTTGATCAAATTAGTCCAGTCCCTAATTCCTCTTCCTATCAACGAATGCTTGTGCCAATTAGCCCTCTCGAATTCCAACTTTATCTTCATGTTATCACCGTTTCTCTTAAAAGCTCCACTCAAGCTACTAATGTTATTCCACGCGATCTCTCCATTGACAGCCCGGAGCATATCGCTTAGTTGAGCGGATTGACCCCTCACTCTCTAATCCTCCCAGACCAAAGATAGTGACATTTTCGTAACACTACTCGTTTGTCTGAAGTCACCTGGAACAAGTTGCGCAGCTTTCCTTTGGATCTTTTCCAGTTTTCGAATCAACTAATCCTGGTGTGGGTCCCGTACACTGGAACCATACTTTAATTAGGGTCCTACCAGTATTTTATACGCCCTCTTGTTTATTTCCTCACTACAACCCCTAAATACCCTCATAACCAAATGAAGTGGTATGTAACCCTTATTTAGAACCTCGCTAATGTCATTACCCCATTGAAGATTTGTCGCCAGGCTGAGTGGCTCAGACGGTTGAGGCGCTGGTCTTCTGACCCTAACTTAGCAGGTTCGATCCTGGCTCAGTCCGGTGGTATTTGAAGGTGCTCAAATAGGTCAGCCTTGTGCCGGCAGATTTACTGACATTTGAAAGAACTACTGCGGGACTAAATTTCGGCACCTCTGCCTCTCCAAAACCCGCAAAAGTAGTTAGTGGGATGTAGAGCCAACATTATTATTATTATTATTATTATTATTATTATTATTATTATTATTATTATTATTATTATTATTATTACCTTACAGGTACTTTCACTCCATAAACATAGTAACTGAAAGTAAAGGGGCTTTTCCTAAATGAATAACGTGGCTTATATTCAGTTCAACTGCCTCGTGCACTCTAGGATTTTGACCAGTGTTTGGATGTAATGAGACATTGTGTCAGTCCCACTGTTCTGTACTTAAGTACTGTATAGGTCGTTGCTACCATAGATAGCGCCTTATCGTTTACTTTCGAGAATAGGGTGGGCTCATTGTGTATGTTCTGGGCGTAGGGATTGTATGACGTCAAAGTATATAGCAAGAAGAAGAGCTTGGCTGCATATCAATATTGGAATACCTTGTGAAGTAACAGCGACGACAAGGAATGAATGGTCTAGTGGTAAGCATGTAAGCTTCTGGTTTATGGTCCTTCCATAGACGATCTAAATCCTGGTATGAGGACTGGAGTCAGAGGCGTAGGCATGTTGAAACACCATATCACAGGAGAACCTCGAAGTTCAGCTTGTTCAATGGAGGACGTGAGGAAAGGAACCGTTCGAGTGCTTAAGTACGAAAGACCATTGCACGTAGATATATAATAAATATCTTGACAAATTTAAACAGCATATATGAGTTTTCGAATACAACACATTAAATAAAAACTATTGCCGGGATGAGTGGCTCAGACGGTTAAGGCGCTGGCCTTCCGACCCCAATGTGGCAGGTTCGATCCTGGCTCAGTCCGGTGGTATTTGAAGGTACTCAAATACGTCAGCCTCGTGTCGGTGGATTTACTGGCACGTAAAAGAACTCCCGTGGGACTAAATTCCGTCACCTCGGCGTCTCCGAAGACCGAAAAAGTAGTTAGTGGGACGTAAAACAAATAACATTATTATTAAATCAAAACTATTATGAATTTTCCAGTATCCTCTTACATTTCGTCCAGAATAGTCATTGCCCATTCATTCTTACAAATACAAGTTAAATATATTTAAACAGTTCGCGGTGGTCACTGAACAAATTCATCAATTTGAATTTTCCGTTGAATAATTGAATTTTGTAAAACTTTTACTTGTGCCAGCCGATTAAAATAATTAATCCCTGACAGAGAAGCAGAAAAATAAAAGATCCCAAAGGGAACCTCTAGCCTGAAGAAAACCGAACAAATTTAAAGCTACAGAAATCGGAGGAAAGACACAACAGTGGTGGGGCAGTTTTTTTCCTGGGATACACAGTTTATTTATTTTTGTTTTCGCTACCTAAAGGGTCACCTTTGCAGTAAATAAATCGAGAAATGGGGCGCAGTTAGTTAGTTTAAAAGATCCCACGGTCGTCAACCCATGCTCCCAAATTGAGGGCTTCAAGTCTCCATTTTAGTTACCTCTTACGACAGGCAGAGGTCACCGTGGGTGTATTCTATCACCGCCATTCATAGGGTCCTTTTATTGCTCATATAGCTGTTGTTTTTCGGAGCCCTCCCCCTGAAAAATCTCTACCTCCCCGACCTCTCCCCGGAAAAACAATCCTGGGTACGGCCTTGCTGTAGGTTAATGGCGCCAATGACAGACGAGAATTGAATTGAACCTATTCTCGATGTTTGCATCTTCTTAGAGAGACAGGCGGCTTCTAGCCGCACGAAATTGAGCAATAACAGGTCTGTGATGCCCTTAGATGTTCTGAGCCGCACGCGTGCTACACTGAAGGAATCAGCGTGTCCTCCTAGTCCGAAAGGACTGGGCAACCCGTTGAACCTCCTTCTTACTAGGGATTGGGGCTTGCAATTATTGTTCCCCATGAACGAGAAATTCCCAGTAAGCGCGAGTCATAAGCTCGCGTTGATTACGTCCCTGCCCTTTGTACACACCGCCCGTCGCTACTACGGATTGAATGATTTAGTGAGGTCTTCGGATCGGTGCGCGGAATCTGCTTCGCGCAGTTTCCGATGTGTCTGGAAAGACGACCATGGAGCCATGGAGAGACAAAAATTGAATGAAACCTATTCTCGATTTTTGTACTTCTACTTCAAAACAAAAGTTTGAAGTGTACAGAGAAAATTATATATTTTCTTATTGACTCATATACACGCGCAATAGAATGGGATACTTAGCAAGAAGCAACTTGTGTAGAAATTCGGTATAGTTTCGAATCGAACTACGAACTTGCGTTCTGATATCAACGTATAGATGACGCTACTGACCTACCGGTAGTATACATAAATGACACACACTAGTTGCCATGGTTACAGTGGTGTCGGGAAATTGGTGACTCTAATTCCAGGTATAACCCCAGCCCAAAAGTATATCCATGTTAAAATACGGGATGGAACACTCCCCCCTCCCCCCACTAACAGAAAAAAGAGAATAGAGTTGGCAACCATGATGTAGCCATATTTACCGTCGGAGGTTTTATCTGGAGACATTTTGTGTGCACCCCGCACGTTTACATTTACCTTTGAGATCTTTATCCCGCTCCCCCCTTCATTTAGTATGAAAAAGTCGTCTTTAATTCATTCCTTGCCGTCACTTTTACTTGGTAAGGTATTCCAGAATTGAAATGCAGCCAAGCGCGTGTTCTTGCTGTGTGCGGTGACGTCACATGCGCCTTACGCCAGGAACATACACAATGAGCACACGGCATTGTTGAAACTAGACGATAAGACGCTATCTGTGGTAGCAACAGCAGAGCTCTAGAGCAGTGGTATTCGACCTGGGGTACGTGAACACTTCGTAGGGGGTATGTAAAATTTTAAAATAAGTATATATATTTCGTGAAAGGTATGAGATAACGAAAAACCACAGCGAATTTGTATTGTCTTGGAATCCCTATCACTTGTTAAAAGTCTCAGGTTGCAGTTTTTGAAATATTTTCTCGAAATAGTGAAAGAATATAACACAAAATTACAAATCCATTTATGACCATTGCCATCTATTCTTCTGATATTCACGTAAAATTAAAAGAAATTATGTTGGAAAATGATATGGCGTATGACTTTTAGTGCCGGGAGTATCTGGGGATAATTTCGGCTCGCCAGATGCATGTCTTTTAATTTGACGCCCGTAGGCGACCGGTGCGTCGTGATGAGTATGAAATGATTATGAAGACGATACATAGGACCTACACCCAGCCCCCGTGCCAGCGGAATTAACCAATTATGATTAAAATTTCCTACCCTGCCGGGAATCGAACCCGAAAACCCTGTGACCAAAGACCAGCACGCTAACCATTTAGTCATGGATCCGGGCAGTCTGATGGAAATTTCCGTTGATGGTTTACTGAAAATAAAATTCAAAAGCCTGATCATTTGCGACTTCTCGCGTTGTGCTCGCTAAGAGTAAATGGAACTTAGTGACACTGCCATCACACAACTTCTTCCATTTCCCTCTACTTAACTGTACATGCAAGTATTCTCTGTACTGACAGCAATTAAAACGAAACACTGGAATCTATTGAGTCAAGAATACTTGAACTTAAAAAGATTCAGCCACGAACAGAGGAGCTGGCGTGCAGAAAACAAGCTCCGCCACCTCATTAATTGGTGAGAAACCTCTAAATGTATAATATAATTTTTTGACATAAATATGTCTTGGAATGAAATATGGTTTCATGGGAGAATGTTAAAAGTGTCCTGGACAGAGCATCTCTCTAACGAACAGATATTGCAGACAACAAACTCTAAAAGAGAGCTGTTGACCGCTATCAAATGCAGAAATATTCCGTACCTGAGGCGTGTGTTACGTGGTAATATGCAGTATTGCACTTCATTTTAAAAGAAAAAATTGAAGGACAGGGAGGAGAAAAAGAATGTCATGTCTCAAGAACATTGAAGACTGGACTGAAGTAAGATCCGTCGAACAACTTGACCTTGTTGCTGAAGAACGCTGTCCATATTGTTCGCCAACGTCCGTGACACTGGATAAGGCGCATAGAAGAAGAAAAGAAGAAGAAGATAATTAATTTAATGTTATTGTTACGGTTTCCGGAGACGCTGAGGTGCCTGAAGTTTGTCCCATAGGAGTTCTTTAACATGCCAATAAATCTACCGATACAAGGCTGACGTATTTGAGCACCTCCAAATAGGCCTACCACTGGACTGAGCCAGGATCGAACCTGCCAAGTAGGGCTCAGAAGGCCAGCGCTCTACCGTTCGAGCTACTCAGCCCGACAGAAGAAGAAGAAGAAGAAGATTACCGGCGAGTTGACCGTGCGGTTAGGGGGGTGCAGCTGTGAGCTTGCATGCGGGAGATAGTGGGTTACTCTCGGCAGCCCTGAAGATGGTTTTCCATGGTTTCCCATTTTCACACCAGAAAAATACTGGGGCTGTACTTTAATTAAGGCCACGGCCGCTTCCTTCCCACTCCTTTCCCTATCCTATCGTCGCCATAGCTGTGTCGGTGCGACGTAAAACAAATGGTAAAGAAGAAGAAGAAGAAGAAGAAGGCGTAGGCCTACATTGCTTTACTGTAATTTACTTACATTGAATAAATATTTCATACTCGTTTGTAATATACAATACTGCTTCACAGAAGCGTTTGGAGGTTTGCCCATATATCCATATTCTCTATACTACGTATTCCGTACATTTATGTACTCTGTCTGTAGGTAATCATGTGATGAAATTACGGTACACGTGGAACTGGTTTTAAGCGACGATATAGGTTGTGGCCATAGGAATTTGTCATTCCAAACTTGTTACTCATCAGTGCTATAACCGGAGGAACTTCTTCTTGTTTTAAATGGCTGAATTAATGCATTTCTCGTTTTCTACGAGTTGACAAAACTAATCGTATTAATTAATGACTAATTCAAACAAATTTATTTTCTCATTCATAATAGTAATTAACACATTAAAAAGAATGCTGTCAAATTTCCGTTTGGGAAAATAAAATTATCATAAGTATGTCTTTCAATAAATAAAACTCAAATCGGTAACGGTTAAGTTACTTGCATCTAAGAAAGCGCTTTCGGGAGACATCTGTGTGCAATCTGAATTCGACAAGTCTAAGATTCAGTGCATCCAAAGGGGGAAACTGACTCAGGGCCTATGAAACTACGCCGAATGAAATTATCAGTTCTCTAGAATATGATGAGACGAGGCCTCTTTGATAAAAGGGACTTCTCTATGTCTCCCATTCATGGCCATCCAACAATACTTCGCATCACAGCCGGCACGGTTGCTAGGTAACATCGCGTTACATGTATTGCATCGCTAATTTCAAATAACTCCCAGCTATAAGACTTATTTTTGTCAAAATTCCATACTATATGACGTTGTTGTTGCTGTTGTTGTTGTTGGTGGTGGTGGTGGTGGACGTTGAGGTGGAGGTAAAATTCTACGCGAAATAAAAGCATTACCTGAAGGTACAAATTTGTCATTAAAATTAAAATACTCGGTCGGATCTTTTGTACTCGGTTGCAGTATGCAATACTGCTTCACAGAAACGTCTGGTGGATTGCCTATATAGCTGGGCATCAGACGATTTTAACTTGGAATGGTCTTCATAGGCTGTAATGCACGGCTCTACTTGAGAAAAATAGACACACGAAAATAACAACTATTGTAATGAACTAAATACATATTTTCTAGACAACGAAAAAAGTATCAAAATATGAGACTCACCCACAAAATTTGAGACGGTTAGTCAGCCTAACGCTTTTCCCAAATCAAAACATGATCAATGATTACACCTTCCTAGTGCGATTAGGTGTGGTAAGCCATGTATAAATAACTGTAAAATCTATTTAACGCAACAAAACTGGATATAAAGATACACTGAACAATTACGTTATTGAACAAATTCAACTAATGATAATACGGCCCATTCTTTCAATATGTATGTGTTATTGATGAATGTTCGAGTCCTTAGCTGAACTGCCTTCGGTTCAGAACGACCAGCATTCGATTCCCGGTCGGGTCGAGGCCTTGAACTGACTATGATTAATTCTTCTGGCTCGGGGACTGGTTTTACGTGTTCCTCTGAATATACTTCTCTTCAACTACACCACACCACCAGCCACCAGAAAAACATACAACTGTGAATATATCCCTCTACATAGTGTTGGCGTCAAGAAAGGCATTCTGCCGTAAAATTAGGCCAAATCCATAATAATTTCCGACCCAAATTAGTTGGGAGTAAGGCCAGGAAGAAGATATTAATGTGATGTTTAAGCAGGAACAACTGGGCCGGGGGGGGGGGGGGCGGGGGTGTTCAGGCAATGGAGTGCTGAACTCCTGAACCCAAGTTTTCGGTTTCGATCCTCTCTCAGTCCGGTGGTATTAGAAGATGCCAGAATAGACATCACAGGTTATCTAAGTAAATATACCTGGTAGTTGACCCCCACTGCCCCGTGCCCTTATATGAAACAGTTATAGCGAAGTCCTGTGACATCGATGAGAATGTATTTAAACACTGGTCACGTTAGGCGCTATCCACTGATTTTAGAGATAACCTTTTATCGAGTTCCGTTGTCGGGTAATTTAAATTCAAGCCAAATTCGAGCTGGCTATCTTAGTTTGTTGCCGATTCAAAGACGTGGGTCATATTCTCCGACAGAGAAACGAAAAATCCTGAAATGAGATTTCCATTTTTGGAGAGGTTCATAACCATGCGTTTCACTCAGCCTATATCAAAAATAAGGTGGGGTAGTAACATAAACTGTATTGTAAATGTTACAAATCTATTCATAATAGTTGTGAGGGTATTTCGCAGTTGTATTAAGGATGTAAATGAGAGGGCGTATACGTGTCTAGTAAGACCCCAATTACAGTATGGGACCCACACCAGGACTACTTGATACGAGAACGGGAAAAGATCCAAAGTAAAGCAGCACGATTTGTTCTGGGTTATTTGCGACAAAAGAGTAGTGTTACGAAAATGTTGCTAACTTTAGTATGGGAAGACTTGAGAGTAAGGAGACGAGCCACTCGCCTAAGCGGTATGTTCCGAGCTGTCAGGAGTAAATGGCGAGGAATGATATTAGTAGACGAATGAGCTTGTGTAGAGCTTTCTAAAGTAGGGAAGATCGTAATAGGAAGATAAATTTGGAATTCAAGGAGGACAAATTGGGGAAACAATTAATTTATGAGAAGAGGAATTAGGGAATGGAATAATTTATCAAGTGAAATGTTTGATCATATTTCCAAGTTCTTTGAAATCATTTAAGAAAAGATTAGGTAAACAATTGGTAAGAAATCTGTTACCGGGGGACAGTCCAAAATGGAGATCAGTGATGACTGACTGACTGACTGACTGACTGACTGACTGACTGACTGACTGACTGACTGATTGGCTGACTGACTGACTGACTGATTGATTGATTGATTGATTGATTGATTGATTGATTGATTGATTGATTGATTGATGGATTGATTGAATATGAGCATCCGGTCTATTTGTGGGTGTAAAGGTCGCGGGCATAGACTTAACTACTCTTTTTCACTTACAAGGGAATTATTTGGGTTGGTTCATCTAGGTTTCAAAGGAATGATCAACTAACATATTCTAAATTTGATGGTAATAATAATTTCCCCGTAAAATCAGCGGTACTGTTATAATGAATTGTTTCGAAAAATCAAGGTGACGATGGGAAGAAAAAACTTGGACTGGGAAGTTGCTGGCCGTGGTCTTAAGATACGAGTGTAACCGCTACATTTGTCCGATGTAAAAAAATGAGAAATACTGAAAAACCACTTTGAGGGCTAGTGACAGTGGGAGTCGAAGCCACTGTGTCCCGAACATAGTCTTTAACCACACGAAGCTGACGTATTTCTAGCAGACCAACTCCGTATAAAAAGTTCAGGTTAGACTATCCAACAGCAACACAAGTGTACCCACCAGCGGTAACCACAGTGAACCTAGCGCAACAAATTTTAGAACTAAACCAAGATCAGTATTGTCATCAGTCCTCCTGCACATTCTGCATGTATTTGCTGGGAGATCTTTAAAAATATGTCTTCAGCAGCCAGAATTGTTTACTTTCTTAACACTACCGAGGGGTCACCTCCACGGTATTTTAAGGTTAAACCTATGAACGTGAAGCAATAGCAACAGAGGCACTGGTCTGGAAACAGGCCTTGGATACTGAAATATAATTGTACATAACGTTGTGTAGTATCTATGTCTTTTTCTTTGTAGTCCTATAGCTGTTGTACGATAAATAAACTCTACTGTTTCTGATTTTCGCCAAAGTGAAGTAAAACATAATGGTGATCTATTCGTGTCTACCTTGAGTTCAAGCTTGAACCCATCAACCTTCTTTCCTTTCTCTTCCTAACAACGCGAAGTAACTGTGTTTAATTTATATACAGAACGAACCATAACTCAAAATCTTTACGTTGCTACTAAGTAACTTTCTATTGCTCTTCAGGTTTGCAGTCTTTCTTTGCACGCACCGACATCACTTGCATTATACCGTTTCAAAGTGTGAACCTCAAATTATTTGGCACCAGGATTTTGAAAGGTGATCAATGACCGTCCTTGACATTACCTAATTATGTTGAGGGGAAACCGCTATGACACCTCTAATAACAAAGTTGAATATTTGTACAGATTTCCTCGGAATACATTTCTTCTTTTGGTGAGAAGACAACTTTTAAGAGCTAATGTCTCGTCATAATCAGGGATGGGATAAATAACCTTAAATAACTTGCGACACTAAATACATGACTCACACTATTCAAACTTCAACCCTCAAACAAACACCCTCGTCTTTTATGCTTCTGTCATATTTCTGAGAGTAATTGAACCATGGTCCGCCTCTGTGGTGTAGTGGTTAGCGTGATTAGCTGCTACCCCCGGAGGCCCGGGTTCGATTCCCGGCTCTGCCACGAAATTTGAAAAGTGGTACGAGGGCTGGAACGGGGTCCAATCAGCCTCGGGAGGTCAACTGAGTAGAGGTGGGTTCGGTTCTCACCTCAGCCATCCTGGAAGTGGTTTTCCGTGGTTTCCCACTTCTCCTCCAGGCGAATGCCGGGATGGTACCTGACTTAAGGCCATGGCCGCTTCCTTCCCTCTTCCTTGCCTATCCCTTCCAATCTTCCCATCCCTCCACAAGGCCCCTGTTCAGCATAGCAGGTGAGGCCGCCCGGGCGAAGTACTGGTCTTACTCCCCAGTTGTATCCCCGACCAAGAGTCTGAAGCTCCAGGACACTGCCCTTGAGGCGGTAGAGGTGGGATCCCTCGCTAAGTCCGAGGGAAAAACCGAACCTGGAGGGTAAACGGATGATGATGATGATGAATTGAACCATGGCGCTTCAGGTGTCTTCAAATGACATCAGAGAACATCACGTGTGATAGTCAGGATGTAAAACAGCTGGAGGTTGATTCTAACAAGTACTCTGGTTGACAACAGGAAGTGAGCGTGTATGTGATTGGCTCAGTAGCTTAGCCGCTGGCTTCACACCCGGAAGGCTGAGTCTCAAATCCCGATCGATCCTGGGTTAAGATTTCCAACTGAAAATCACGTGGTGTCACAAATGGTGTGCGGTTTTGAATCCCCGGCCAGCCTGGGTGGCTTCAGCGGTACTAGAAATAACTGGGATGAGCTGAAGAATGTAGCCCGCCTCGTGTCCGTGGTCGTTAAGGTGTCAAGTCTGTATCGAGTGTGACACCGTGGTTAACCAGTTCGAGCCCCATTGGTCAAAAATATTTTCACCATTAGAATGTTGGCCGGCGAAATATTAGAGGTGGTCGTATATAATTTCTAATCACTAGATTAGAACCTCTTCGCAGTTTTCATACGGAGTGAGGGAATATGACGTTGTTGATGCTGATTCGTACGTCGGATGGAAGACGTTAACTACTTGCTGCTATTTGACAGGCATAAGCTATGTGCCGGCACCGGGTTTCCCCCTCTCCCTTCTTATTATAATAAATTACGTTATTCATTTCATCTCGTTAACACCTCTGATGAGGCTGACGTCAAGAAGGGCATTTAGACGTAAAAACTCGCTACGAAGATTCATCTCACTTCATACCGACCCCGTAGAGAAACGGGACATACACTGGTTGACAAGTAGACTGTGTTAACGTTTTTACTTTTGTTGTTGTTGTTGACAGTGTCAGTGTCTGAATCTGAGACTTCTAGTGTTGAAAAACTGATTAGGAGACACTTAACCATCTCCAGGCCTATTTTTTTTCGTGTGGCTATTTCTAGCCGAATGCAGCCCTTGTAAGGCAGACCCTTCGATGAGGGTGGGCAGCATCTGCCATTTGTAGGACACTGCGTGTTATTGTGGTGGAGGATAGTGTTATGTGTGGTGTGTGAGTTCCAGGGATGTTGGGGACAGCACGAACACCCAGCCACCCCGGGCCATTGGAATTAACAAATGAAGGTTAAAATCCCCGTCCCGGCCGGGAATCGAACTCGGGACCCTCTGAACCGAAGGCCAGTACGCTGTCGATTCAGCCAACGAGTCGGACTCCAGGTCTATGATTCCAATTGGAATCATTAACTTTCATGTTTTCTGTGAATTTCCTAAGTAACTCTTTCATATTCCACTTCGAATCACTGTACTATTTTCTTTCTTTTCCCTAAAATTGTATGGATTTTTATACAGAAACTTTATTCAGGGAGTTTTCAAAAATTTTCTTTTTCACATGTCACACAAATTTTCGCTGGAGACAGTTAACGTCTACTTTTTTTTGCTAGTTGCTTTACGTCGTACCGACACAGATAGGTCTTATGGCGACGATGGGATAGGAAAGGCCTAGGAGTTGGAAGGAAGCGGCCGTGGCCTTAATTAAGGTACAGCCCCAGCATTTGCCTGGTGTGAAAATGGGAAACCACGGAAAACCATTTTCAGGGCTGCCGATAGTGGGATTCGAACCTACTATCTCCCGGATGCAAGCTCACAGCTGCGCGCCTTACGCGCACGGCCAACTCGCCCGGTAAACGTCTACTAAAGTTACATTCTAATTATAAATATTCAAGTCTGTCAAGGGGGATTTCACTTCTATAACTAATTATTTAGAATTATAAGAAATACATATGTATCATATCGTGCCGTTCTATCTCTATATAAGTAAAAGATTCTTTTTCTTCCTGGTCTTTACCTGTTACCTGGAGTAGGCACTTAGTGTGGCTTTAACACAGTTTTATTGTTGGATGCCATTCCCGAGGACAACGCTAGTCTATTTGAAGGTATGAATTCACTATTTCGTGTTTCTTCGCTGGTTTTAGTGCCATTTTGTTGTACATAAATGTGTATGAAGATGAACACAAAAATTCAGTCCCCGAGCTAGAAGAATTAACCAAAGTCAAAATCCCTGACTCGGCCGGAAATCGAACCCGGGGGCCTCTGGACTGAAGGTCACTGCGCTGACCATTCAGCATAGGTGCCGGACAGTAAAAGTAAATAAATGTTGTTAAATTTATTGTTTCCATAATAACGGTTGAAAATATTTCAAACCTACTAAAAATGAGTGGTGGTATTGTTCCTCTTCTTAATAAGGGTAATTAATCGATATGAATGGAAAATCAAACATTGAAAGTGGAGTAGGCTTTGAGACGAGGGATTTGTGTTAATGACAGTTCGAACAAGTCTTAGGTTACGGATTTATAGTAAATATTTGTTTAGAGTTGAAGGTTTTGTTATGGAATAATCTCTTCTTAGTATCAATAATAATAATAATAATAATAATAATAATAATAATAATAATAATAATAATAATTGAGAATTAGCTTTTAAATATATTTTTGGGTTGTCAGTTGCAGTACTAAAGGTTTACTGAGTTGTATCCTGATTGAACTGGTATATTAGATGTTTTTCGAAGTAGTTAACTATTGACAGTTCAGTGGAATACTAGCAGTTTGTCGAGGCGGTTAACAGTTGACAGTTTAGTGCATACTAGCCACTTGTTGAGGTAGTTGTCTCTTGATAGTTGAGTGGAATACTAACGGCTTGTTTAAGTGGTTAACTGTTGACAGTTTAGTGGGGAACTAGTCCCTTTTATATTAAACGTAGGTCTATGTTGATAAGTTGAACTGTAGAGATTTTGGAGCTATTCCAACCGTCCGTCCGGCTGTTTAAGTGTTGAGAATTTATTCGCGTACTGGCCATGTATTAAGTCTCGTGATTCTTCCGAGTAATATTAAACCATTTTACGTAGTTTCATGTTGGATGTTTGCCAGTAAACTAAATATATATATATTAGTTGTATAAATGTTCGGACTTTGGAGATTTACTTACTTTCATGTTGGATGTTTGCCAGTAAACTAAATATATATATATTAGTTGTATAAATGTTCGGACTTTGGAGATTTACTAAGTGTTCTTCTTTCAAATTTCATCATTGAGAAGTTGTGGTATGCTATATGTTAAGTTGCTGAAAGTTTGTTGGTATGCATAATGTTTGTTGAGATATTTAAGTCTTGAGACTTTGGCAATACTTCTATTGAGCTGTTTAATTATCTAGAGTTTGGTGGGATGCATAACGTCGAGGAATTATTTAACTGTTTAGAGTTTGGTAGTACAGTGTACATGACGTTGTGGAATGACTTAACTGTTGAGAGTTCGATGGTATACGTAATATTTGTTGAGACGTTTTAACTATTGACAGTTTGGTGTTAATACAAGTGTTTGTGGCGTTGTTTAATCGTAAAGTTTAGAGATATACGAAACATTTGTTGAGATGTTTAAGTGTAGGTAGGTGGTTTCATTCTTTTGGTAGCATACAGGCCATTCCCTGTGCTATTCGCCTGTTGAGAATTTGGAGACATACTAAACGTCTGAGTTGTTTACCTTTTGGTATACTGAATCTCTGTTCTGTTGTTTCAGTGCCGAATGCTTGGATGTATTACAGCTACTGTACATAGTCTAGTGATACATCAAACATTTCTTGAGTAGGTTAACAAGAAAAGAATTAAATCATGGGATTTAAAGAGAGCTTCGGTTCGTACTTCTACGGAATAGAGACGGAATCACCCCTTTGTGACTACGCACACCTTCTGACTGTCTTCATTCCAACTGAGTTATCTCATTCATTATCAGTTCAGTGCTAATTTTCTGAGTCTCTTTAGTGACAGCCATAACAATCCTATCAGTTTTTAAGAACCTTAACATCTAATTCTAATACTTATCGGCTATGTAGAGCAGTTAGTTAGACTTTCGCCTTCAATGTTCAAGGTTAAGGAATCGGATCCCAGCAGAAGTCTGTTGACGTTTAAATATTATAAGATTTAAGTAGATCTTCTGGTATGTAAGAAAATCCTTTCAGGGCAAAATTTCCGTCCCTTTGACGTCTCTTGAAATTATCAAGAGTTAAAAGGGTGGCAAATACCTAAGACTCTGTATTAGATGTCTCGCACAAAACCAACTTTTCTACTGCCGGGAAGGCTCATGCAGGTCACCAACCCCGAGTACGGTAATAGAACATTATATTTACCTTCGACGACAAGCGATGCTTCAAGAGTCCACTACACTTCACATGATAGCTAACACACAAACATGCTGAGCGCTGTGCTGGCTCGCGAAGACTGGCGGCTCGCCTCAGCCCGGAGGATGCTGGGAGCAAACCTGCTGCCCACACAGCCTTCCTTCCAAGGAATTACACGGCGGCGCTGACCTTCCGAGAAGCTATACTCCAGTCGTGGCTAACTGCTCTGGCCTGGAGCGGCCCAACCTAATCCTATCTCATGACATTCCAGTGTGGTTGGTCCACGACATGGGACCACCTCCACAAGAATAAAGAACTCAACTCAATGTGTCAGTAGATTTGCTGACATGCTGCAGATCCTTTTTTAACACGTCAGTACACGCTTCCATTCTTACGTGCCTTTACACGCCTGACGGAAATTTGTTCACTTGAAAAGGTTTATATTTAAGTGTTAAAATTAGATGTTTAGGTTCTCTAAAGCGGATAGGATTGTTATGGCTGTCGCTAAAGAGTCTAAAGTAATTAGCACTAAACTCATAATGAATGAAATAACTCAGGTGGAATGAAAACAGTCATAAGGTGTGTATAGTCACAGAAGGATGGTCCCGTCTCTACTCCGTAGAAATATGAACCGAAAGGGATGTAGGTTTGGCCATTAAAATTTTTGTCGTAAAGGGCCTTGGAAGATGCTTGTGATTTTTACAATTACAATTAAAGTAAGAAATAAGTAGTTTACTAACATTAAGGTAATTACGTGCTTGAATCTTATCCGGAGGCCCCGGGTTCGATTCCTGGCCAGGTCAAAGATTTCTAATTGAGTCTCAGGGCTGGTTCGAGGTCCATTCACCCTTACGTGATTAAAATTAAGGAGCTACATAAGGGTGAGATAGCGGCCCCGGTCTAGAAAGCCAAGAATAACGGCCGAGAGGATTCATCGTGCTGACCTCACGACATTTCGTTATCTGCAGGCCTTTGTGCATTTTCATTGGACGCAGGATTTTTTATTCTTCTTTCTAAAATTTCAAGCTTATCCAATCTATAATTTAATATAGGGGTTCGCTGGTGTATAGACATTCCGGTTTCACTACTGTAGAGTGCCTTACTTTAAGTCTTTTACATAAGCACTTTTTATTGTAAACATTCTTCTTATGATTCTTTTTCTTCTTATACTACGTTATGATGTTTTACCTTAGTTCTTGCCTGGCTCCTTGACTTAATGGTCAGCGTAGTGCTCCTCGGTTCATAGGATCGCGGGTTCGACTCCCTGCCGGGTCGATGATTTTAACCTTAAATGGTTAATTCCTCTGGCTCGCGGACTGAATATTTGTGTTGTCCCAACATTCCTGCAGTGCACACACAACACTATCCTCCACTACAGTAACACGCAGTTTCTTACACATGGCAGATGCCTCCCACCTCACAGGCTAAAAATAACCACACGAGTGTTAAGGTTTAGTTCATAAACACACAGAACACCAATTCTTAAAAATACGACTGTCTTTTGCACAGATCCTTTGTTAATTGTTATGCCAATTCCATGTTCGATTATTGCAATCACTGCTTTCTCTTTTAAACCATTGCGCTGGATCTTCTTATCAGGATGTTCGAGTTTCTTAACTCTCTGAATCTTTTCTTTTTCTGTCTTCATGAGTGTTGGAACCAACTTGATATGTACTAAGAGATGTACTAAGAAAATGAGGTAATTTCCCGTTGTTTTCCTCAGTGAGTCTGCCAAACTCACCAACTCCGTAAACAACACCTTCGCATCATTCATAATAGAGCCAGAGAGAGTTGGCTGCGCGGTTTCGGTCATGTAAGCTTACACTCGGTAGGTGGTGGGTTCGAATCCCACAGTCCTCAGCTCTGAAGATGTTTTTTGTGGTTTTCTACTTTCATACTGGACAGATGCTGATCTGTTTCTTCATAAGGTCCCAGCTAATACCTTCCCAGTCCTAGATCTTTCCCATCCTCGTGTCTCCAAAATCCTCGAAAGTGATACTTCGGCGTTGACTCAATAGCAAATAAATAAATAAATAAATAAATAAATAAATAAATAAATAAATAAATAAATAAATAAATAAATAAATAAATAAATAAATGATACTAACTGCGTACGGAATGACATTACTAGTAGCGTTCCTCATACTTCAGACACTTTTATGTAGTAAAAGTCAAGGATGAGACTGAGACAGATCATTGAAAAGTAGCACATTTGTTCTTGCTCATACCAAACGACCTTCTGCATTTTAAATATTCTCTCTCACCAGAAATGGAGCTGGGCTTCTTCCTATTATTATTATTATTATTATTATTATTATTATTATTATTATCTAACTGCGCATATGGTTTGTATCTTTTCCCTAAGTCATCGACATGATCATCAAATCATTCCTTATACAGATGCAACCGGTTTGGGTAGAAAGTATGGTTCTCCTCCAGATTGTCCTTTATTCATCCACTTCTCTCCAATCAGTTCAGATTCTGTTTCTTTACGCTGTTCTTCCAGACAAGCCATCGTAATCTAGATCTTCCTTCGCATCTCTTTCCTTTTACATGTATTTTCATTAATTATTGCTTTGTGATTATTTCTTCATTCATCCGTTTTATACGTCGAAACCTTCCCAGTCTATTATTCTCAATTATCACACAACCTGTGCATCTTTATTTATCTTTCTTATGTCTAAACTGGTTGTCTTTTATAGCATACTTCTCGGAAATTTAATTTCCCTTGACCGTATCTGATTTTCCTCCTTCTATTTGTTACTGATTAGATTTCAACTGTGTGTGTGTCATAACTGATATGTTACATGCCCTGTACACTTCTCGCGAAAGATCCGTTGCAGATTATAGCCTATTATTGGTATCTAGGCCAGTCACCAGCAGGTCCCGAAAGAAATCAGTGTTTTCATTCAGGTTGTAGTGGTAGTTGTTATTATAAGACGAATTACAACTGTGTAACCATCCCCTCCTTCCAGAAGACAAAGAAAGAGGTCCGACCATTCGAAAAAATCCTCCGTGGCACAGGCAGCAGCACGCAGGCCTCTCACAACAGGATTCCGTGGTACAAATCCCGGTCACTCCATGTGAGATTTGTGCTTCGGGCACTCCGGTTTTCTGTCATCTTTCATTTCAGCAACATTTTCCAATATCATTTCATTTCATCTGCCAGTCATTAAGCATTGTTCCAGAGGAGTGCGACAGGTTTCCGCAACCGGCACAATTCCTATCCTCGGCGCTAGATGGGGGCTTCATTCCTCCATTACCGACCCGGTCGAATGACTGGAAACAGGCCATTGGCGACTCGTGACCAAATTTTCAGGGGGTCCACAACAAAATGTGTGTTCACGTCTCAAATATACCAAAGTAAAATGTATATAAGTACAAAATCACTTACTTAAATCATTTCACTAAAAGTTCCTTCTACAGTTGCTTCTCTCCTCATAATATGGTAGAACCCTTATAACCGAAGGGGCGTTTTTCCGAGAGTAATCTCTGAGTATACAAGAAAACTAAAAAAAAAAGTCTGCGGGGCTGAGTCGCTCAGGCTTTGGCTATGGTAGAATCCTTATAACCGAAGGGGCGTTTTTCCGACAGTATTCTCTGAGTATACAAGAAAACTAAAAAAAAAAAGTCTGCGGGGCTGAATCGCTCAGGCTTTGGCTGAAGCTGAGGCTCTGGCTTTCTGATCCTGTGATTACGAACACCTGTTCAGAATTAGCTACTAGCGAAATCTTCCGGGGATGTAATGCAATACTAACTTCTGGGAGCTGTGCCCAACGGTAAGAGGGGAAATGGCGGACCCTTGTAGTCAACTGTAGTACTACCTCTAGTTTGAGGGTGGTTGCAGATGGAAGGGCACATTCTTTACCGTGCTTCTCGCGTATGGCGATATCTGTGCATAAACCATGACGTCATCTCCATGCGCATGCGTATAGTCTTAAGGCTCGTAGCAGAATCTTCAGTGTGCTCCCTTACATTGTCAGTCAAAACGAACAGCAGTCAGTGTAACGGAGCTTCGACATAAGTGAATGCTTTCGATCGATTGACAACATCAGGTCGAAAAAGGAAACAATTTTGAATTACCGGTATCCAAGAATGCGTGAATATCCGTTAGAACTGGGTGTTCACGTGCTCGTGTGCTTCTGAGAGCCCACCGCCACTGAAACAGGCTATGGAGTTTCAGTTCCGATTATTCGAAGAATGAAGGTATCGAGAAAAGAAAGGGAAGGGCCATAATCCCTAGGCCTCACAAACCTAATATTGACTGGTCGGAAGAGAGCGAGAATTGACCAAGGGAGGCTGGAGAATAAAGTGAAGAGACTGGCACAAGTAAGGGGAGGCAATGACAGACTCACCTAAGGGGACTGTGGTCACCAAACCACGTTACCAAATTGAGAGCCAGTGACACCCCTTCTAGTCACCACTCACGACAAGCAGGGTATAGGCTACAGTGGATGTATTCTATCGCCTCCACACACTGGCAGTTCTAATCAAGTGGTACTGACACGAAAGAAAATAAAAAGAAGCTACTGAACACCATTAAATAAACGGAGCTGGAATATCTACATGTTTTGGGAACGAGAATATCGAACACTCCAGCTCGTCATTCAAGGGAAGAGAGCTCGAGAACGATCTGGGGTGAGGAACCTGAGAAACTGGTACCAAATGCCTTCTTCAATAGAACCGTCCCGAAACACCACTAACAAGCCTGAAATCGCTATGATGACCCGGAACAGATCTGTGGTCACAGATCAATGACGTGTTGTAAATACCACCCGCTCGACACACAGCAAAGTTCGCCGGAGTGAGCGAAGGCCCTTTTTCCTTTTTTTGCTAGTTGTATAACGTCGCACTTACACATCGACGGTTACCGGCAACGCAACGATGGAAAAGGGATAGGATTGGGAAGGAAGCGGTCGTGACCTTAACTAAGGTACATCCCTAGCATTTGCATGGTGTAAAAATGGAAAAACCGAGCTCGGTAGCTGCAGTCGCTTAAGTGCGGCCAGTATCCAGTATTCGGGAGATAGTAGGTTCGAACCCCACTGCCGGCAGCCCTGAAAATGGTTTTCCGTGGTTTCCCATTTTCACACCAGGCAAATGCTGGGGCTGTGCCTTAATTAAGGCCACGGCCGCTTCCTTCCCACTCCTAGCCCTTTCCTGTCCCATCGTCGCCATAAGACCTATCTGTGTCGGTGCGACGTAAAGCAACTAGCAAAAAAAAATGGAAAATCATGTAAAACCATCTTCACTGATTCAGACGGTGGGATTCGAACTTACCATCTCCTGAATATAAGCTCACAGCTACGCGACCCTAACGGACATCTATATTAATTTCTTTTGTACCGATATTTTTTAAACATGGATATGTGTTTGGGCTGGCGCTCTGTTCGGAATTAGCGTCATTGAAATGAAATGTCGTATGGCTTTTAGTGTCGGGATATCCCAGGACGGGTACGGCTCGCCATGTGCAGGTCTTTCTATATGACTCCCGTAGGCAAACTGCGCATGATGATGATGATGAAATGATGATGAAGACAACACATACACCCAGCCCCCGTGCCATTGGAATTAACCAATTAAGCTTAAAATCACCGACCCGGCCGGGAATCGAACCCGGGGCCCTCTGAACCGAAGGCCAGTACGCTGACCGTTCAGCCAACGAGTTGGACATTAGCGTCATTAATTTCCCGTCACAATGTAAACATGGCAACCAGTGTTAGCCTATCTAAACTAGATTCTTTTTTTTTTTTTTTTTTTTTGCAAGTTGCTTTACGTCTTACCGATACAGATAGGTCTTATGGCGACGATGAAGTAGGAAAGGCCTCGGAGTTGGAAGAAAGCGGCCGTGGCCTTAATTAAGGTACAGCCTCAGCATTTGCCTGGTGTGAAAATGGGAAACCACTGAAAACCATCTTCAGGCCTACCGACAGTGGGATTCGAACCCCCTATCTCCCGGATGCAAGCTCACAGCCGCGCGCCCCTAACCGCACGGCCAACTCGCCCGGTAATGCTAAACTAGCTCAGTAGCGTCTTCTCACTGTGCGCTTTCGTCCTTTAACTAAGAGCCTGAGAAAATATCGTATGACGTGAACCCCGCTCTACTCCTCAATCCAAAATTAAAATCCTTGAACTGGCCGGAAAACGAACGAATCCCACTTCCCTATATGAAGTGATGTACTCAGTATTTTTTTTTAATGTTGGTTGGTAGTGTGATGTATGTAGATGTGTATTAATATGATTAGAAATCAGAATGTTGGCCGGCAGGGTAGGAGAGATGGTCGTATACAATTTCTGACCACTAGATTGCGTATCGAAAGAACTAACTAACCCTATGGCACTACAGCCCTTGAAGGGCCTTGGCCTACCAAGTGACCGCTACTCAGCCCGAAGGCCTGCAGATAGCAAGGTGTCGTGTGGTCATCACGATTAATTCTCTCGGCCGTTATTCTTGGCTTTCTATACCGGGGCCGCTATCTCACCGTCAGATAGCTCCTCAATTGTAATCACGTGGGCTGAGTGGACCCCGAACCAGTCCTCAAGTCCAGGTAAAAATCCCTGACCTGGCCGGGAATCGAATCCGGGGTCTCCGAGTAACAGACAGGCACGCTAACCCTACACCACCGGGCCGGCATGTACCAAAAGCCTGGATTAAATTCAAAACCTCTTCGCAGTGTTCAAATGGAGTGAAAGCATATGACGCTGTTTGATGATTCATCCGTCTGATGGGGGACGCTTAGCTTCGAGCAGACCCCTTGGTGCTATTAAACAGGAGTAGGCTATGTGCTGGGACCGGGTTTCACACCCTCTCCCCGCCATGTGCCATTTTGTCGTTCATTTAATCTCATTAACTCCTCTGATGAGGTTTGATGACATAAAGGGCATGGGATCGTAAAAACTCACTACGAATATTTATCTCACTTTATACCTGACCCCGCAGAGAAACGGAACTTACACAGAGAGAAGAACGATGAGTCAGGCTGAGTGGCTCAGATGGTAGAGCTATCTATCTTAATCTGCTTACCCTCCAGGGTTGGCTTTTTCCCTCGGACTCAGCGAGGGATCCCACCTCTACCGCCTCAAGGGCAGTGTCCTGGAGCTTCAGACTTTGGGTCGGGGGATACAACTGGGGAGAATGACCAGTACCTCGCCCAGGCGGACTCACCTGCTATGCTGAACAGGGGCCTTGTGGAGGGATGGGAAGATTGGATGGGACAGGCAAGGAACAGGGAAGAAAGCGGCCGTGGCATTTGTCTGGAGGAGAAGTGGGAAACCACGGAAAACCACTTCCAGGATGGCTCAGGTGGGAATCGAACTCACCTCTACTCAGTTGACCTCCCGAGGCTGAGTGGACCCCGTTCCAGCCCTCGTACCACTTTTCAAATTTTGTGGCAGAGCCGGGAATCGAACCCGGACCTCCGGGGATGGCAGCTAATCACGCTAACCACTACACCACGGAGGCGGACTGGTAGAGCTATCTGAGCTCAAATTTGTAAGTTCAATCTCGGCTCAGCCCGGTAGTATTTGAAGTGCCCCAAATACGCCAGCCCCATTTTGGTAGATTTACTGGTGGCAAGAAGAACTCTTGTGTCACCTTAGCGTCTCCGAAAACCGGACAATGTGATGTTTTTTTTTTTTTTTTCAATTCGCTTTACGTCGCACAGTCACAGGTCTTATAGCGACGATCGGATAGGAAGCGACTAGGAATTTGAGGGATGTGGTCGTGGCCTTAGTTAAGGCACAACCCAGTCTTTTGATTGGAAACCACGGAAAACTATCTTCAGGGCTGCCGACAGGGGGGTTCGAACCCACTATCTCCCGAATGCAAGCTCACAGCTGTGCGCCCCTAACCGCACGGCCAGTTCGCTTGGCAAAAGTTGTTAGTGAGGTGTGAAATTAATAACGTTATTATTAATAATGTTATTACAAGTCCCCCTATAAGAAGGTTGTAGCAAGGACAAGGTATATGAATCATGAAAGAAGAGGAATTAATTCACGAGAAATCTATTCCATTTCGAGGCCAAGAAAGCACAATGTTATTGATAACGTGAAAGCGCCCCACAGCGTCTAGTTAAGCATGTTTGGTGTCCTTCATACCACTCGTGACATTCTATTAACAGGCACACAGGATGTAATACATTTTATGGCCCAGTCTGTATACAGAGATTAGGGCCTAATATTAAGAGTAATAATAAGACGCCGTTGTATTTGACCATTTAAACAAATATAATTACTATACGAGTACAATTAATATCTCCATAAAATTGTAGAAACATTATTCTACTTATCAAGATAATGGCAACGGCCGTAGCCGTGTTGAAACACCGGATCCCGTGAGATCTCCGAAGTTAAGCAACATTGGGCGTGGTCAGGAGTTGGATGGGTTGCCGCGCGCTGTTGGTGGGGGTGGTGGGGGGCGGGTGTAAGGGAATGGAGGAGCGGGTAGGAACTGGCCACCCTACCGCACGTAAACTCCGGCTCAGGAACACCTCTGCGGAGGTTCGGACCTGCCTTCGGGCAGAATAACCCTTACCTTACTATCAAGATAATGAAAAATTTAAGTTTCTCATATTTATATATCTTCTACATTTATAAGCAAAGCCACCTCCGTGTAGGCCGTGAAGGTCCTTGGATGAGTAGAAGGTAAAGGTTTCCACCACCCGTAACCTCGGCGCTGATTGTGTTAGGCTGATTACCTCTATGCTTGGTCCGCAGGAATTGACGTAGTACTCAGTTCTGGGTGAACTTCAAGGCCATGTGCTTGTCTAGTGGACGTCTTGTTTCTAAATGTTTCGACTTGACAAGGAATCTTATGGCGACGATGTAACAGGAAAGGCCTGGGAATGGGAAGGAAGTGCCCATGGCCTTAATTAAGGTTCAGCCCAAGCATTTGCCTGGTGTGAAAATGGGAAACCACGGAAAACCATCTTCAGGGCTGCCGACAGTGGGGCTCGAACCCACTATCTCCCGGATACGAGCTCACAGTTGTGCGCCCCTAACCGCACGGCCAATTCGCCCGGTGGCAAGGAATCGAACGCACATCTTTACCGTCTCGGTTGGGCAGCCCCTTCATGTTTTATCATCATCATCATCTCCGTATCGTAACGGTTAGTGTTATTAGCTGCTGCCCTCGGAGGCCCGGATTCGATTTCCGGTACTGTCGGAAATTTAAGAATGGCAGGAAGGCTGGTATGTGGTGTAAATGGTACATGCAGCTCACCTCCATTGGTGGTGTGCCTGAAAAGAGCTGCACCTCCTCGGGATGAGGACACGAGTTTACTTTATCATCATCATCATCATCAGAGTTTGATTATTATTCTTGAGTCAGAAACATCTTGTATACAGCCAAATATTACCTTGAAACACTTAAGATACGAGGGTTGGGGCAAACGTCAAGACAACTATGATTTTTTCTTGAAGATACCAGTCTGGTTGGAAAATGTGACATATACAGACGAAAGGACAAGGTGTTATCCACATGTGTGGACAATGAATAGCAATGAAATATCGTAACACACTAATTTATTGCGGTAGTATACAGGGAAATATGGCCTTCCTGGTGAAAAAGAAAGACAACACAGAACACATAAAGTTGACATGACAAACCTGGGCCTAACGACCCTCAAAATAGTCCCATTGGTGGTGTGCCTGAAAAGAGCTGCACCTCCTCGGGATGAGGAGCATGCCTCAGCATTTGCCACACTATGTGTGAATCGGGTCACCTGTTGGCGCACACCATGTTCTCTCGTGTTGCAAACCGCCTACCACGTAGTGGTTCCTTAATCTTTCGAATGAGATCAAAGTCACAGGGCGAAATGTCGGGAGAGTACGGTGGGTGCTCCAATTCTTCCCATCCCCAACGTTGCAGTAGCTGCCCTACACACTCTGCTTTATGTGGTTTTGCAATGTCGTGCAGGATTATTGCACTGTCCACAAGATCCGGACGTTTCTCCCGAACGCCACGTCGTACCTGTCGCACCAGGAAGTCCCTGTAGTACTGTGCGGACACTGTTCTGCCATGTGGAACAAAGTGGCAAACAATGATACCTCTGACTTCATACGCGGCGATCAACATCAGTTTGACTGGGGAAGGATTCTGACGGACCTTCTGCCTCCTTGGTGATCCAGCATGTCGCCACTCCGCGGACTGACGTTTCAGGTCGATTTCGTATGCCCTGGCCCAAAATTCATCGATGGCGATTATTCGTGACAAGAATTGATCGCCTTCCAGTTGCCAGCGTGCAAGGTGGTCGGAGCATATTGCATAGCGCACTCACCTTTGAACGTCCTTCAGTGCTTGCGGTATCCACCGCCATGCGATTTTGCGCAGTTGTAGCTCATTACGCAATATCCTGTGGACGGTGCGTTTCTCGATGCCACTTGGCCTCTCTAACTCCAGTAACGTCCATCGTCTGTCTTCATCCAGGAGCTGCTCGATTACGGCACGTGCCACGTCGGTTCGCACACTGACAGGTCGTCCCGAACGTTGCTCATCACTGGTTGACACACGTCCTTGTTGAAACTTTTCTACCCACCGTGCTACTGTACGGTATTGTAGGGAATTATTCCCAAGGGCTTCCACTAATACACTGTGACATTCCATCGCATTTCTGCCTCGAAGAATGGCTATTTTGATGAAAGCGCGCTGTTCAACACGGGTTACTTCCATCTCAAACGACACTCACCAACTGACTGATTTCACAGCCCTCGCTGCGCTACTACCAACCATCACAGAGCCATCTGTTGTTCTGCATACACACTATGCCTGCATAACTTCCACACGACACATATAGGTTTGTGAACCGTTCACATATCTACAAGAAAAAAATAGTTGCCATGACTTTTACCCCAATCCTCGTATATTACAGGAATTGTGGCCAATATTTTTCAACGCCGAACTCATTCTGCGTTGCCTGAAACAGTTCATCTTCAGTACAAGAGGAGGACACGGTGGGCATTGAAGCAAGCGTTTCATGATTTGTTCTTCGCCGTATTTGGACTTGATATTGTCAGTAAGTGACAAGGTTGACTTTGTACCTGCTCATTCCTGTCCTCATTCTATTCAGAAATGTCCATACTCTCCAGTTTTCATTGCATCCGGGTGATGAACATTCCGCTACTGTCATTCTCGTAATGTTAGAGATCTTGGTTTTCCACTAATGTACTCTTGTCGTTTTAGTTGATCCAGTTAGTTCCCGTTTTGTTCGCAGGAGAATTTACCTGGACTTGAGTTTTTGAACTTGAAGGTATATGGCCGTGCGGTAAATGAGCACTTCCTTGATTTTATCTAATCATCTCCTTGTTCGCAGCTATTTCTCTACGAGCAGAGAGTGGAGAAATCCCTGCAAGCTGCTACTGCCTGTCGACTGGAGTAGACTTCAAGCAACCTGTTACTAACCTACGGGCATCACTGAGGGCCACGTACACCCGATATGAGATGACGAATACCTGACTGGACATGCATATTCTGCTTCCTCACTGTTATCCAGCCAATTGATGCAAAAGGTTATTTCGTGCGGAAACCGTAATTTTGCAGTACATGCAGATTTTCTTAATGTGAGGATTATGTCTAGCGTCGAGATATTTTGGAGTGCCAGATATCTAGACCACGCTACAGTGCGTTAGAAATGACTCTCCGCAGCAAGCAGTGCAGCTGCGGCCTATTCGAGTGCACAGTTCGGGTGGCAGCAATGTCTGCTCAGGGTCAGATGCGAGCGAACAGTTCGAGAGATTGCGCAACACAGTGAATCGAGAGATTAAAAGCACAACGGTTCTGTAACAACGTATTACACAAAGATATAATGTTAACAAAACCAGGACAGGATGGTTGCCTAGTTGTACTTCCTCTTAAAATAATAATCACCACCAACCAACACCTTAACTAAGCCAATAACAAAGCAACTTGAAAAGGACTGAATTGTAAACCTAATGATTGTTGTACACTTACCAGGCTCACAACAAATGAAAATGTTTACCACGAAGTTCCAAGGATAGGAAGTGCGTTTGCTGTTATTATCAAACACATTCCCTAAGGTTTCACAACGCACAGAGTTCACGACATTTGTTATTCTTATTGTACCTTACTGCCATACTGCTTTCTTCGTCCGGCTGCCCACTGATAGATTCGTCTTCCGTTCATCAGTGGGTTTAATATAAATTCAATAACTATACTACAGAAATCAAAGCAGGACAGGAAACTAACATACCAACTTGTAAATGATAAATCAATATGTTGCTATAGGACAAAAATTTATTGCAATGAAAACATAGAAATTCCCCTTTTTAATATTTATTAACATGATACCGAAATGAACACTTCTAAAATTTATCAAGTGATGGGTCTATTCCCCCCACAAATATAGTTCAATTTATGTTTTCCGGTGACGTGAGATACCTTATTCCCCCTTTCTTCACACCTGTGATGAAATTAGTCTAAAGAGATGTAACATTATCGTTCCTGAAACTTACATTTAACATGGGCAAAGATTATCAAGGTTCGTGCTACAAAATTCTCTTAGGATAAGGGACACAAATACATAACACTTTTCCAAGACCGTGAATTTCCCCCCAAAATATTCACTGACTCTACTATTGGCACGGCTTCCAATATGCAAATGAATAAGTTCAGAAACTCGCATCCCTTCTTTAAGCATACGGGTTTATTTCCCTTGAACAAAAATACGACTAAGACAAGAATAATAGAAGCGAAGTCAAACACACACCAAGAAATGTATACATTTAAAACACTGCACCCGTAAATACACATAAAAGGAAATGCACTTGTCTTGACGGGTTGATAACATCTGGGGCAACTGATCATCCATCCCAGAAAGGTCACAGACCTCAATGAACCAACAGATAAGCAAGGCCGGCGGGTAACGGTAATCATTCAAAACACGGCCGTTTAAATGGCTGTAAATACAAAAAAAAAATATCGGCGAGATTGCTACACAGCTGGGGCTCGTATTTCAGTACAGTTCTGGCTCCCTCCTTCACTTAGAAAACAAGAACACTCATTTCGGGCTAGGAATCCCTTCACTGGGGCAAGCTTCTCAATCTCGACATTCGTAGCCTCTCAAATAACTCTTACAATATCATCACAGCAATCTGGTACAATTATCCCCAGATTTGCAAATCACATCAGATAGGCCTAACATCGGACTATCTGGAATATTTTCAATATTTCTTTATTTAAAATTCACTTGGCCTCTTCAGCAAAGGAATAATAATAATAATAATAATAATAATAATAATAATAATAATAATAATAATAATAATAATAATAATAATAATAATAATAATAATAATAATAATAATAATAATAATACCTACTAATCGAGCTTGATATTTTCACTATTTACCCATGGGTTTAGAGAATTGTTTCCAAGTTATTCTAGTCCATTACACACTTGCAGTAATATATTCGTTTCATACTTCCTGATGGAGAAAATATATGAATTTCTAAATAAGTTGTTGACATAAAAAGATTACCTAAAAAGGTGTTTTTCCTTCTTGAAATGAATAATGTTATTTTCTCATTGAAACTTACCGTAACAATATTTCCACCACTACTCCATTCGTCCACAGAGATTACAGCAGACAGAGAGCGTGGTGAATGATTGCTGAAAGACTTGTTAAACTTTAATTTTTGCATAGCGAAACAATGCCTAAATCGAAAATTGGATTGCTACAGATCGAAATTTGACTACGGATGGTCAAGTAGTTTTCTGTCAGGAATGCTCCAAGCAATAAGTTTGCACTGCACTGCAAAACCCTAGCACGCTTACTGAAGTAGATATACGTAAGACTTCTATCTGTGAGCAGAAATCCCATCTTGAGCAGAATGAATCTGCAGCTGCGCACATTGTTAGTGTAGCTAGGAGAAATAAGTTCAGCAGCAACACTAAGCAAATTCTTTTTTCCATCCACAGTTTGGTAATCCCGAAGATAACTCTGACTTTCGTCTGTGCCAGGAATTCTGTCGCAAACGTCCCATGGAAAGTGCTAACCAACCCGACGATCGTGAAAACATTCTTAGAAAATGTATAACTGTTAGGTTCTTCAGTATGAAGAAGCTGAGTTTGTTATTTCGGAAGTGTGTCTAAAATAGTCTGCTTTCCTGCTGCTTTCGTATTACATCCTCAATGGTGATATAATCTACTCGTGGGATCTTGGACATTCTGCTGTACAAAGTAGGGAGTAGGGAGGAGAAAGTTTGAGCAGAGCTTTTAAAGGTAGGAAAGATCATAACATGAAGATAAAGTTGGAATTCAAGAGGACAGGTATGGACAAATACGCTTTTGTAGGAAGAGGAATTAGGAATTGGAATAATTCGTTTAGGGAAATGTTTGATGAATTTCTAAGTTCTTTGAAATAAATTAAGAGAAAAAAATAAACATCTGATAGGTGATCGGCCGCCTGGGTGACAGCCGTTAATGCAGACCAATGATTATTGATTGATAAAAACTTAATTTGGAAACAACATATTTCCAGTTTATATATCAGGATTGCTCCAAATATAGGTGTGTTCAGGCGAATTAAAGGAGTCTTATCATTTTCTGGACAGAGATCCTTGATTATCCTTTCATATTCTCACGTAATATATTTGATGTTCATCTGGGGCCACAGATATAAACCAGATTTGAAACTACTGAACGTTATACAGAATAGAGTTATTAGAAATTCGTCAGGAGAACCATATTTAATACCTTCTAAAATTCTTTATGACCAGACTAGGAGGCCAGCTTTGGAATTAAAGCCGCTGTTTACAGTTTCACAAATGTTAACATTCAAATACGTACACCACTCTTCTGATACAATGTGATAAAGACATACATCAGCATGACAGACGCAATAGTCGGAACATTTATACCTGTCAATCAGGAACAGTAACTTGTGGAACAAATGTCTGAAGAACTTTTGTGTCCAAAATATGCAGCAAATAGCTCATGAAATAACGTATCTTTTATCTATTAAGACATTTAAACTTAAATTAAGGAAATTATTGTTTCAGCCCTACCTGATTTAATACAATTTTCTTTAAATTACTAATAATAATGTTATTTGGTTTTACGTCCCAACAACTACTTTCACGGTTTTCGGAGAAACCGAGGTGCTGGAATTTAGTCCTGCAGGAGGTTTTTTTAAGTGACTGAATGAAGGCGTGTGAACATATTTTTATCATTAGTTAGGCTTTAATGTATTTTCTTTCAATTTTGTTTTAGTTTTCTGTTTAGATTATTATCAATACTATTCTAATAAGTAGTTTTTATCATCATCATCATCTGTTTACCCTCCAGGTTCGGTTTTTCCCTCGGACTTAGCGAGGGATCCCACCTCTACCGCCTCAAGGGCAGTGTCCTGGAGCTTCAGACTCTTGGTCGGGGGATACAACTGGGGAGTATGACCAGTACGTCGCCCAGGCGGCCTCACCTGCTATGCTGAACAGGGGCCTTGTGGAGGGATGGGAAGATTGGAAGGGATAGGCAAGGAAGAGGGAAGGAAGCGGCCGTGGCCTTAAGTTAGGTACCATCCCGGCATTCGCCTGGAGGAGAAGTGGGAAACCACGGAAAACCACTTCGAGGATGGCTGAGGTGGGAATTGAGCCCACCTCTACTCAGTTGAATTCCCGAGGCTGAGTGATCTCCGTTCCAGGTCTCGTACCACTTTTCAAATTTCGTGGCAGAGCCGGGAATCGAACCCGGGCCTCCGGGGGTGGCAGCTAATCACGCTAACCACTACACCACAGAGGCGGACAGTAGTTTTTATTTTAAATTTAATTCTATTTTATTGACTTATCGCACATCTTGAAACTGTTCCAATTTTATCAGTTGTATATTATGAATATATCCAATGTACACATCCCCTTATAGAGAACATTGCTCGTTGGGACCTTGATGAATAATAAGAATAATTATTGCTATTATTAGCCATCACTGAGGTATAGAGGTAATGTGTCTGTCATCCGGCCAGTTCAAGGATTTAAATTCTGACTGAAAAGTAGAATGGGGTTCAGTTGACACGATGTTTTCTCAAACTGTTTTTTACAGGAAGAAAGCCTGCAGTGATAATTCCGAGGTCCTGGGTTCGTTTCACAGCCAGTTCAAGGATTTTAATTCTGGACTGAGGAGTAGAACGGGGTTCGCTTGACACTGACATTTTCTCAAGCTCTTAGTTACAGGAATAAAGCGCACGGTGAGAAGATGACGCTACTGTCCCAGTATACATACTGTAAACGAACACAGGTTGCCATGGTTACAATTGCGTCGGGAAATCGACGACGCTAATTCCAGAAAGTCCGGGAGTCCAAACACATATCCATGTAAAAATTGAAACAAAATATTCTTCTCTTGATCTCTTTATCTAGCCTGTTCCGAAACGACGCCGTCTTCCCTAAATAGATATATTCTTCAACGTATTCAATTGTTTCTCTGTTCACTTTTGTGGGCTTCATCACTCTGGTAAATCACTTAGTACGATCAGATTTGTAACCACTCTTGAAGAAGGCATACTGAGTCATCACGCTATACAAATATGATCTCAAACTGGCTAAACGAGTTTCGAGCTCACTGCAGTCTTTGAACCAACAGCGTGATGTAGCGCTGCTGCAATGCTACTGGACATTTTTAGGGCATTGGACCATTTAGAAGCTAATATCGTTTCCTTATAGTTACACAGGAGTAGTTATTGCCCTTAGAAAAATAGACATATCACTCATCCCATGGAATAAAAAGGTAAGTAAAAAAATTGAAGTTCAAAGGAGAAGCATTTTTGTTTTTAAACAATACGAAATCACCGATTCACCAAATAATGTTGTCAAACCATTTCGCTTTACATGAAACAGCTTTTTGAATCATGGTTTTGGTTGGAATTTGTTTAATTCAAACAAAGGAATGAAATATCTCCTTTGGATCGTGAATGCGTGCGTGCGTGCGAAAAGTTTTCATTCCCCACCCTGAAGGGGTGGGGCGGGCCACCTGAAGGGTTACGCCCTCCCTCTGGCCGAGAGCTTGGGCGGAGAGGAGATGTGTGGAAATTGGTAGTTGGGAAAAATCGTGAATGAAACTGGCTTGTCCTAAATTGATCAGGCTTTATTTTCTTACGTGGACCAGTGAAAACCAAAGCGGGTAAGTCACATTTGTGTATTGTTAGCTAGTAAGATTTAATAGTTCTCTTTAACAGAGGCAGCTGTGTAAATTCACTGCCAGTAATTCATTTACTAAATAATAATGTCCTCGTCCACAATGAAAATCCACAGCCTGTTTCCAGTCATTTGACCGGGTCAGGAATGGAATGAATGAAGCTCCCATCTAGCGGCGAGGATAGGAACAGTGCCGGCTACCGAAGCCTGTCGCACTCCTCTGGGGCAATGATTAATGACTGACAGATGAAATGAAATGATACTGGAGAGTGTTGCTGGAACGAAAGATGACAGGGAAAACCGGAGTACCCGTAGAAAAGCTTTGCCCAGCATAAATCTCACATGGAGTGACTGAGATTTAAACCATGGAACCCAGCGATGAGAGGCCGGCGCGATGCCGGCTGAGCCACGCAGACTTCTTCCACGTCCGCAATATCCACAAAAAATTTACAGTATTACACATAAGGCAAACTGGCTTATCTGGTTGAAGCAGTGGTGTAACACGTTAGGGCCTGTAAGCGTTCAAAAGGGCCCGCAGACTCCTCGCACAAAAATAAAAAAATATATATCTAGCCCAATGGCTCTCTGCACGGAAATGATCAGAAGATCATAGCTTTTTTTCGCTAGGGGCTTTACGTCGCACCGACACAGATAGGTCTTATGGCGACGATGATCAGAAGATCAGATCACGACGAAATTGTGTTGAGTAGCTCGCGACACGCTTCTCACCAAAAGATCTGCACCAAATTATTACAACCATCTACACAAGATCAAGGCCTTCGACAACCCTCACTGCCCAGAAGACCCTGGAGAAATAGCCGACTTGAACCACATCATATTGTCACGTAAAAGGTACTCCCAACAACAGAACCATCTGTACTCTTCTTTGGTGAAGTTAAATACTCCACTGCCAACTTCATTTGCCATCCTGTTATCAAGCCTAACTCCATAATTATGCATTGTAATTTCTTCTTCTTAATCTGCTTACCCTCCAGGGTCGGTTTTTCCCTCGGACTCAGCGAGGGACCCCACCTCTGCCGCCTCAAGGACAGTGTCCTGGAGCTTCAGACTCTGGGTCGGGGGATAAAACTTTGGAGAACGACCAGTACCTCGCCCAGGCGACCTCACCTGCTATGCCTTGCGGGGGGATGGGAAGATTGGAAGGGGCAGACAAGGAAGAGGGAAGGAAGCGGCCCGTAGACTTAAGTTAGGTACCATGCTGGTATTTGCCTGGAGCAGAAATGGGAAACCACGGAAAACCACTTCCAGGATGGCTGAGGTGCGAATCGAACCCACCTCTACTCAGTTAAGCTCCCGAGTGGATCCCGTTCCAGCCCTCGTACCACTTTTCAAATTTCGTGACAAAGCCGGGAATCGAACCCGGACCTCCGGGGGTGGCATCTAATCACACTAACCACCACACCACAGAGGCGGACGCGCTGTAATTTGCCGATATTTAAGAGACTGTAGTATTAATTTTTAAGGTATGTATTGTTAATCACGAAATGTATCTATCATAAATGTATGCTTACTCTGTAAATGCTGGTCGAGGCCTAACGCCATGAGTAGTAATTAAAAAAATATTACAGCAATGAAAATGATACTTTCTTGATGTGTAGTGTACCTGAGATCGTATGCACAAATTTTGCATATCATTTAACTTTTTTCACACATTTATTCGGCAACATTGTATAATTCCAACAAGAACTTATTGTAGTAACAATCAAGTCAACTCAGTTTCGAAGAGCTCTCTTTGCGCGAATAATAAACATGATCTACTTACACCATGGAAAATATGAAATGGCGTATGGCTTTTAGTGCCGGGAGTGTCCGAGGACATGTTCGGCTCGCCAGGTGCAGGTCTTTTGATTTGACTCCCGTAGGCGACCTGCGCGTCGTGATGAGGATGCAATGATGATGACGACACATACACCCCGCCCCCGTGCCAGCGAAATTAAGCAATGGTGGTTAAAATTCCCGACCCTGCCGGGAATCGAACCCGAGACCCCTGTGACAAAAGTCCAGCACGCTTACCATTTAGCTATGGGGCCGGACTACACCATGGATATAAACAGGTTTACCAGTTGTGCGGTTTGATGTTTTTCAAACAATATTTGAACAGTTGTAACGGTTGTAATCGAACAAATTATTATAACAGTGACTTCATTATCAGTTCCAGAGTAGTAGTTACTGAAAAACTAAACCAGTTGTTTTACGTCGCACCGACATAGATAGGTCTTATGGCGACGATGAGATAGGAAAGGGCTAGGACTGGGAAGGAAGCGGCCGTGGCCTTAATTAAGGTACATTTGCCTTGTATGAAAATGGGAAACTACGGAAAACCATCTTCAGGGCTGCCGACAGTGAGGTTTGAACCTACTATCTCCCGCATGCAAGCTCACAGCTGAGCGCCCCTAACCGCACGGCCAACTCTCCCAGTAAAAGTTACACCAATTTTAAGTACGAATATCTAAGTGGTGTACGGTTGCGTTAGCACTTCAGCAGCTTAGCCGCTAAATCACGGAGGCAGTCAAATAAAACACATTAAAACATTATCTATATAAATAAAATTGTAGGGGATCCGCTGTCTGTAATTTCTTTTGTTTTGCCAATTTTTCAGATATTTATCCGTTTTAGGTCAACTCAAGACCGAATCGGTGGTTTTTACGTTTCGTGTCTGTTGTTTGTCTGTTTGTCTGTTTGTCTGTCTGTTTGTCTGTTCCACCATCACGTCGAAACGGCTGGATAGATCTCAACCAAATTTCATATTTAGAGTATACTCATCCTGGGGAAGGTTCCGATATGCATATCATTTTAAAATCTTTGAATACTCGGGGGGTTTATAGGAAAACCAGAATGGTTTTTCCACCATCACGTCGAAACGGCTGGATAGATCACAACCAAATTTCATATTTAGAGTATACTCATCCCGAGGAAGGTTTCGATATGCATGTCATTTTAAAATCTTTGAATAGACGGGGGGTTTATAGGAAAACCTGAATGGTTTTTCCACCATCACTTCGAAACGGCTGGATAGATCTCAACCAAACTTCATATTTAGAGTATACTCATCCAGGGGAAGGTTCCGATATGCATATCATTTTAAAATCTGGTTTTCCTCCATTTTCTCTTATACTATTGATTTTCTGTAAACTTCGTTTACCGTACGTGAAACGTCTCTTCATTATAAACAACTTTCGTTATGTTCATAATTTACCTTACTCTTCACATGACGGAGAAATTTACAATTTTCCGCTGGTATCATGCTCTGCATTGAGTGACCGATAGACCGACAACGAACCTACAGGTTACCATGGCAACGTCTCTGACTGCATGCCAGCAGGGAAGTAACGTATTGCCATTTTCCTCATCATGCTTTTAAATTCGTGGTTGTTCCTTGGGTAGAAGGCAAAAGAGGCGTCAATCGGCCTATCTGCGGGATATTGGCGGAATATCGTTGGATGTTATAACTGCCCTCGAATAGATTAAGTAATAACACCATTAGTCATCTTCTTATTATTTGTTTACCTAAGAATCACTGGACCTAAATTTCTCCTCTGTTACCGCTTTATTATATCCATAACTCACACTAGCATAATTTATTGAGGGTCATTTGATTTTCCAATACATTCACTTGGCATTTACATATTTGACGTTATCCGGCTGTCCTCAGTTATAATCCATTTTCTATTACTTTCAACTTTCTTAACTGTATTATTTTCTTCCTTAATTACGCCGTATGTACGCGAGTACTACAAACTACTGGATGTATTTCCACCAAGACTCATATATATTTTTTTTTGCTATGGGCTTTACGTCGCACCGACACAGACAGGTTTTATGGCGACGATGGGATAGGGAAGGCCTAGGAGTTGGAAGGAAGCGGCCGTGGCCTTAATTAATGTACAGCCCCAGCATTTGCCTGGTGTGAAAATGGGAGACTCATATTTAGAATACACCTGTCCTTGATAGGTTTTAGGACAAATATTGTTTCTAAATCCCTGAACTGACTGAGGGTTTATACGAAACCGAAACAGTGATTTTGCACTTCCACAAAATATACACAACCAAACTTAATGGAAATCTACCTACCTTGGTAGAAATTAATTTCTAAACCTTTTTTCTCATGTGCATCATTTCGATACGAGCATTAATAAGGGAGATATCATTAACGGACCGTTTTTCTGTACAAGTCCCATCGGACTTGACTCACGAGCGGGTGCGTGTAAAGCGTATTCCTTACAACTTGAAAACTACTGAAGACATTCGAACCAAAATTTATATTTAGCATCCACCTGTCCAAAGGCAGGTTTTAAAGGTCAATAACATTTCATGTTCCGGAATGGACTGGCGGTTTATAAGGAACACAAATGGTGACTTTACTCTTCCACAATATATACAGAACAGCACCAACCTGACTGGAAATCGACCAAATCACTTTTGCAGGTTAAGTCCAGCGGACATAGCCCAAAAGGTGTTTTACATGGAGCAGATTCCTTATCTATATAAATCAAATCGTAACGACTGTGTGCCTCTACACTGACTATTTTGGCGAAATTTTCGTACAGCTTTCCCTTTAAGGGGTAATAATGACCATCTCCATAATTTTTGGTTTAGTTTCCTGAATGTCCTAATTTTTACCCGCCTCGCTCAAAATCCAGATTGCGGCATAATCTGCCAGAAGAAAAAGAAGATGATTGAAATTTGACAAAATTATACGTTTTAGCCTGTAACGAACAGAAAACATCCTAGATCATTAAATTTTTCACTTTTTATCCCCGAAGAATATCGAAATATGAAGGCAATTTTAATGATGGTGCAGACCTTCGGAAATTCCTATCACATAACGGATTGCACAATCTCCGTTCAATTTGGAATGATATACAACCTTGGTCTTATGACTTTTTGTCGTATTTGTATCCCTTTTACGTTTGATTTTTCTCTATTAATCGATGTTAAGTCAATGTAGAATTTTCACATACATAATTCATACTTTCAATTACTTATATGAAATACAGAATCGTCATACTCTTCACGAAAATTGGCCCACCCAGTAGGCATATGTGAGCCAAATGCTATGTATGTAGCTGTCACATAATTATCCGAAAAGTAATGTAATGTGAGATAATCTTACAAAACCTTTACCCTGTTCCACGTTTCTAACACAATCTGACCCAAGAATAGATGACATATCATAGGACCAGCCATTTAGGCCACTAAATCCGGCGTGTCTTATGGTATAATCCTTTGTCGATATGACGTACGTTTAGTAGCAGTTAATCTGTAAATGAAGGTCTTCAATTTTGTAAACACGCATATACTTTCGTATGTCGATCTATATATATTCACTGATGTCGTTTTTTAGCGATCGAGAAAGGGTGTGTCTGCTATTGTAATCAGTACTCCCCACAACGACTTTGACTGGCAGTAGGAAAGGGTTCCTTCTCAAACTCCTGTGTAACTGTCATTAGTAAGGAAGGCCGACAATTGTTCCCTTCTCCATTTGACTTGCAGAAGGCAAGTGAGTATGCAGTTTTGTTTAAAACTCCCCTACCCGATTGTGTTTGGCAGTAGGCAAGGGTGCCCGCCATTATGAAGAAATGTCCTCATCTGTGACTGGCATTAGGCATAGTGGCCTGCTATTTTGATGGAAACTCACCAACTTGGTGTGACTAGCAGTAAGCTGGCTGGCAGTAGAAAAATGGGCCTGGCATTATAATGATAACTGCACAACTCAATTTCGAGTGATAGTAGGGTAATTGCCTACCATTATAATAGAAACTCCTCAACTGTAATCTGTCTGGAAGTAGCAAAGGGGGGCTGCCATTTTAACGAAAACTCCCCAAATCGATTCTGTCCGCGTAGTAGGCAATGGGGCCTGCAATTATAATGTAAACTTCCCAACTCGATTGTGAATAGCAGTAGACAAGTGAGTTTGCCGTTATATCACAAACCCGTAACAAACACTTTACATTGGAAACAGCGTACGGGGACCTCCCCATGCTCTTTCTCGGATAACGCTAAGAGACATGCAATTTTAAAACAATCTTATTTACTGCATGTACACTATTTACTTCGATATTCGAATACAATGTAGAATACCGTAGCGAAGCACGGGTACAATCGCTAGTTTGTAATAATCCCTTTGTTCATATAATTTGACATTAGTTTTACTTGCTGTAATTACATTTATATTAGTTATTCATGGGATTTACATTTAATTTGAGAGGGCCGGAATTTTTAATTTTGGAAGGCGGGCACGTACCATCCCCGTGGTGTAGGGGTAGCGTGCCTGCCTCTTACCCGGGAGCCCTGGGTTCGATTCCCGGCCAGGTCAGGGATTTTTACCTGGACCTAAGGGCTGGTTCGAGGTGCCCTCAGCCTACGTGATTAGAATTGAGGAGCTATCTGACGGTGAGATAGCGGCCACGGTCTCCAAAGCCAAGAATAACGATTGAGAGGATTGGTTGTGCTGACCACACGACACCGCGCAGTCTGCAGGCCTTCGGGCTGAGCAGCGGTCGCTTGGTAGTCCAAGGTCCTTCCAGGGCTGTAGTGCCATTGGGGGGGGGGGTACCGCAGTCGTGAAGCCTCTGCGTTGAAGCGCCACTTTTATTAACAACATTCAGAATATTAACAAGATAGCTCAACTTATCTGGTTCTAACCGGGGACTGTTTGTATTCTTGAATAAACTGGAAGTAAAATTTGGTTACTTCTTCAGTATTATGACAAAATGGCTATCTTGTTAGTGTGAAGAATAGAGAGCATTGATGTTAGTAGGTTACTGAAAAAATGGCTTATCTGTTTTCTCTCCGATATGAGTGATATAATTAGACTGTTTTACATGTTAACGCGTGAATCGTCCAGGACTGAAATACCTGATTAGCTACAGCCCGGATTTTTTGCATTAATAGGTTAGAATGCAAACTTCCTGAAAAGCGTAACGAGTATAGTCTACCTTCACAACGAATATGCTACGGGGTTTGCATAAAACATTAGGGGTACGGCCCATCAGAACCCCTATAATTTATGT